>NC_142165.1:88549736-88856554 GCF_029865625.1 Vigna umbellata | reverse complement strand
ACTGTTGGCAGAGTTTAATGGAAGAGAGACCAGGGCAGAGAACATAAATTACATTTTCATGAAAACTATTTTCAGGGTAGTGTTTAGTAACATTCATTGTTTAAGAGCATTGCATCAGCTTATTGTTTGGAGAATGTAAATTTATTGAGAAGGTATCTATTCTGCATAACTTGAAAAGTTTCAAATCATAAATTGTTTTGTATGGATTGGGATCAGTGTTGAAGAAAATTCGTGTCGACATTATTTAGTATGTGATATTTTGTTACCCACTAATTTTACCTAATTTCATGACAAAACTTTTTACTGTAATTTGAATGTCCACCCTTTTGCTTTACCTATTTTCTTGCTTTTTTTGTGATGAATCATTTGTAAATAAAGGTGTCATTACTAGTTAGGTAAGACATCTCTAATTCGACAAATTCAAGTCGGATGCTTGCATCATGTTCTCTGTTTGAAATTGTTTGTATTCATTCGGACTTAATGCTTATGATAGCTAAAAGGTAGATTCATTTGTAGTGGCTTATCATTTTCCTAGGGCGTTGCATCATCCAATTATTGCTCTTAATGTAGTTCAACATGAATGATTATAAATAGAGATGCTGCTTAGTACTTCTTCACTCGAGCATTTCACCAAAATCTAGTCTTCAACTTGGTACTAACTTTAGCATTTCACCAAAATTTAGTCTTCAACTTGGTACTAGAGTAGGTTTATTGCCGCTCTGCTTGTCTCTGTTTTTGGACATTTTTCTGTGTTGTCTGCTATTGTCAGTCACCAACTGTAGCACTGTACATAATTTGGTACTTTTCGTCCACTGTGCATTTGTACACTGTTCACTGTTGTTTTATGTGTGCTTCAAGATATTCTCAAGTGTTTAAGGAAACATGTCAGAAGCAGGGTTTTTTTTTTCAGTAGTGCCTCAAGGCATAGTATTAATTGAAGACCATGCATAATAGATTCAAGCGAATTTATCGTGATGGCTCTTTATTCTCCTTAATGTCTCCTAAATTTCATCATATCTTCAACATAGCAAATGGTACACAGCCTTAACTCTTGCAAGCAGAGAAGTTCTTTCTAGGATTTGAACCCATGTTCTCTAGTTCACAAGGAATCCGTCCCTTCTTGTTGCACCAAAGTTCTTTCTTTTAGCAGAATGAATGCCTTGACCTTGATAGCTTATATTCCCTACTTATTGGGGAGCCCCTCCATCTATCATTATAGAATAGGTATTACAACTATATTTTTCATGACCTTTACTTTATATTATTTTGTTGTCACTAATTACTAATATTTCTAAAATTTTGTGTCACTGCAAAAGTATTCCCTAAATCAACTGGTCAAATGCTAATTAGGGTCTCTGCAAAACAATTCTGTGATATTTGCTTTGTGATCGGCGACACGATAAAGAGCTGTTAGAATTATTGTTGAAAAGTTCTCTAGATTGTGGTCTCTTTTAGATTGTCTTAGGTGCGGTCCCTTTGAGAACTACCTTAATGGCAATCTCAAGGGTGGTGATTTAGTTTCATCTAACTTAAATAAAGTTTGTAGAGCTTAAACAGTTCTCATTGGACAAGACAGTTTTGTAGAATCAAGTTATGTTATAGATCCAAATTCTAAGATAGCATTAGACGGCCATTTTTTTGTGGCAATCTTAATTGCAGTCTCATGTGTGTGATGGTATAGTCTGACATTGATTATAGACACGACTTGATAATAAAACTTATAAAATTTGAACAATCCTTACCTTACAATCTAATGAGATAAACCTAAACCCATATTTTAAGAATTATCATAAAACATAATTTATTTATTGATATTACATTTTTTTTTGTTATTCTAAAACTGAAAGAGGAAAACAGAATTTCAAAGACGTGACAATCTGAAATAGATGTCTTGCAGCAAATATATACAAACACAATAAGCAACATCTCCAAAATTCTAGCAGCAACAATTCAAACTAATTACCACTCTTTTAACAACATATCCCATACATTAATGATATACTGCCTTGAGATTATATTTTTGTATTTTTATTTTGAAAAGCTGAAGGAAATATAATTTGTTAAGATCTTCAGATTGGTTGTTTAGTATAAACAACAATTATTCCATGAGCCTAGATTTACAGAATATCTATATTGGATGAGATTACTACCCTCCGCATCTTGCGTCATGAATTGTAGTTAGTTACTTTTACTTTTGAAAGTTATGCTGAAGCTGCTGAGTTAACCTTGTGCTGTCAATGACCAGTTCATCAGATTCTGCATTTGGGATGGACATGATCAAGAGAATGCTCCAGACAGGGCATCCAACAATGCTGAGTTGATTGTCAAAGTTTGTAGAGCGGTCTATGGGGTTAAAGGTATTCTTGTTCATATGTTTAAGCTTGAAATATGATGCTAAAGAAAGCCAAGGAATGCAGGGTTCAATCTCATCGTGGATAGCATATAGCAGAATCTATAGGTGCAAAATGACTTAAATATATATTTTTTCAAATATACATCCTTGTTAAAGCTCTCGTTTTGTATGTGGTCTTTATTCTACTTATCTCTCAACACATTTATCCATGGTAACTGAAACGCTTCATTCCTTTGAAGCATAACAGGAAGTTAATCTTGAATTTAGGTCTTTCAGTTTATATGATATAGTGGTGAAGTCGTTGAGAAATTTGCAGTAAAGATTATGATAAAATATAGAAATGCTTTCAGTAAATTATGGAATTATCGGCATATTGATTATTTATTTTTGAATCGATATTTGTTACTTCGTAATCTGTTTGTCTAAATTGCGTCACGACACCTTCCGTCGTTACCTGGGTCACGAATGGGACACGGAACACATTTTCTTTGTATTTTGGATCATAAATGGGACACAGAATCCAAATTAGATTGAATGTTTTATGCTCCTTTGCTTTTAAGATACGTATCTGTCATAATAGATTCTGTCGTTCAGTAAGCTATTCTTCAGTCTTGTCTATTTCGTTGAGTTGTCACCCCCAAAGAGAGAAACACTCGTACATCTTCATCCTTCTTTCTCTAATTGTATGTAATATGCCCTCAAGACTCAACAAAATGCATAAGGGGACGAATAAATATATAAATAAATGCATTAATATTTCAGAATTTGAGTTTTGATTTATTTGTTTGAGTTCAAAAAACAATTTCCTTTAGATGTAAACTAAAAGTATTATAAAAGTTACATTAGACGACGCATTTTACAGAATAATGATATTAAAATTTATTTTAGATTTTGCTAAATATGTACTTTAGTTTTACAATTTTAAATTGTTTATTGTTTAAATAGATATAAGTGTATTGTATTTTCTAAAATGTATTTCACACTTTAAGGAATCAAATCCATAGAAGTTGTTAAATCGTAAAATGGGCTAAGCAGTGTTTGGAGGCTAATATATAGGTTAATCCTTCATGCACCCAATAAAATTTATCGCTGCACCCATAAAAAACATCCAGTAGTTTCCGGAAAATTTTCATAATAGAATTGGGGTAATTGTCTTCTGGACAAAAATATCCAGATTTGTTTTAATGTGTTAAGGAAAATGAAATCCAGAATGACATAGTGCTGGGAAATATTTGATAGAGTACAGGAAGTAATAATCTAATATTTTTTGCAATTCACTCTTTTTCATTATTTTTTCCCTTAAAAATAATAAAAGGGGATATGGTTTATTTTTTAAATACTTATGTTAGTTGTTGACTTACTAAAATTTATTTTGGAGACAAATCCTCTTGGGTTAAATTCCTTGAGTCTATTGGTACACAACTGTATGCCCAGTACACTGTAAACATCACCCTTAAGTATTATTCTCTCTTCATAAAAAATAACGAAAAATAAGTGCTAAGTTATCTATTAAAAAATAAACCAAGTTTAAAATAAAAAACTGACTTCTTAACAAAAGAATGAAAAAAGAAATCTCATTTCAGCCCTATAGAAAACTATTCCGGTAATTATCAAGTAGATATGAAAAAAAGATATCTCATATTCCATCAATTTATATATTAGGTTTGTGCTTTGGTCTCTCATATTGAACCAAGAAGCACATAACAAGTTTTGTTAGAGGACTCAATTATAATAAAAGTTTAATCAGTGGTCTACTTTTTTATTAAAAGTCACATATCGGTTTTTCAATTTTTTTATTGAGTTTTTATTTTTGGAAAATTAAAGTAATTAAGTTATTGTTGTTAATATACTCTGTTAAATTTATGTTTTTTATTTTTATTTTTTAAAATATTTTATTTTTTAAAATATTTTATTTTTATTTTTTTAAAATAAAAAATTTATTATTTATTAAAATGATATTATGTCACATGACAACGACAATGTGATATGACAATGACAAGATCATATATCATTACATTAATCTCAATTTAATGTCTATATTTTTATTGTTTCAATTTAGTTCTAGATTTTTTAAAATTAAATAATTTTATCATTTTTAAAATTCAAACCAAATTTAATTGGTATATAAATGTTATATAAATATTCTTATTAAATACTTTTAATAAAGTGAAGTTTTTTTATATTTATATTTAATTAATTATATAAATATTAATTATGTTATTTAAATTTTTACTTAAAGTATGTACTTTATATATCTGTAATTAGTTTTAGAATCTTAATCACAAAAATGTATAAATATCTCTATTTTATTTTTTCTTATTTTTTATATTGTTGTTGTTTGTGCTTTGTATACATAATACAAAATCATTTTAGTTGACATTTTTTTTATTTGAGATTTTTCTTTTAAGTCAAAACTATTTTTTTTAAATAACAAAATTTATCTCAAGTATTATAAGAGCCTATGTAAATATATGTTGGGAATTTTATCTGATAAAATTTTATATATCGTATTTTTCTGGGATAGTGAAAATTTTATAAAATTAAGCAAATTCTGTAACATCCCATAATCTCACTTTATAATTCATAGTTGATATATATACATATATGTATATACACACATACATACATACATACATATATATATATATATATATATATATATATATATATATATATATATATATATATATATATATATATATATATATATTTTAAACTCAGATTTCAACTACAAACTCATAAATGTAACTCGAATTCTTTTAATTTATTCTTCTATTTCTTTCTTCATCGGCACTGAATCAGACGACATTCCTTCATCAGTTTCCCTATAACAAATTATACGATCATCGCACATACACAAACAAGTAGGGTGAGCTAACATGCAACAAATTATTTATAAAACATGCATAATTACTTTGATATACTCAAAAAACATCATATAATAATTATGTTAGACACCCTCATACCATCATAGAAGAATCGCACCATAGACACTCATCCCATCATACCACAATCCCTAATAGACACTCATCCCACAATACCCAATATACACTCATTCCACAATACCCAATAGACACTCATTCCACAATACCCAATAGACACTCATTCCACAATACCCAATAGACACTCATTCCACAATATCCAATAGACACTCATTCCACAATACCCAATAGACACTCATTCCACAATACCCAATAGACACTCATTCCACAATACCCAATAGACACTTATTCCAGAATACCCAATAGACACTCATTCCACAATACCCAATAGACACTCATTCCACAATACCCAATAGACACTCATTCGGATGATACGTTGATGAGCGGTCACGGGAGGTTATGCATTTGTGATGACTTCTACTTCTTCTTACAAATACAGTTCCAAAATACTCCATACCATCCACAAGGTTAGTCCTCAACACTATGTCCAAAACCGACACATAGACCAGGACCTCCTGCCTCTCTCACCACATAATTCATCCTTCTCTACTTGAGACTGGATGATTATTAGAGTATCAGGATAACCTCCAACAACATGACCCTCAACATCAACATATACACTAATACCATATCATTACAGAATCTCTCCACGAGACTCATACCATGCTCATATTCCTCCACTCATATTATACCATTACAAAATCTCCCAATAATACTCATATCATGTTCAAATGCATAAATTCAAATCCAATATAAAATACAATCATCACAGAAATCATACAAAATGAATATATCACAAAATAAATTAACAATACTAAAATATCACTATAAATGGTCACCGGAGAAGAATCAAATGTTTGACGAATCAAACTCACCATAAACGCCAGTACATATGACTAGTCACAACTTACTGGATTTGACTAGGGCTGCTCTATGATCAGGGATGTACCAACTCCGGTTTTTAAGATTCCTCTATCCTACCATCACAATTATAACCTTAATATAAACGTTCTGGGGAACTAAGGAGTTGAATCTGGCATAGCCGGTTAGACATCTTCTTATCCTTCCAGAAAGATGAATCCATCACATATTTTATATCAATTGAGTATATTTAGAGCTGTCAAATGAGCCCCTTTAATAAGATTTGGCCCTAGCCCATGTGGATTGGGGCCAAAAAAGCCCACAGGGCCAAAAAAAACTCTTTATTAAAAAAGCCCACAGGGCTAAAAACCCCTAAAGCCCTATAGGCCAGGGCCAGCCCATGGGCTTTCCTTTTTACAAAATTTAACGTCTAGAAACATAATATCATCATACAAGTAATCACAAATCATATGTATTTTTTATCCAGCTTTCATTTTATCTTTGTTAGTAATAACTTATAACCATAATTGATTCATGTATAATTATATTTTTTTACCAATAAAATTAATTTTCTACTTCATAACTGTTTCTATATTAATTAGTTTAATAATAATGTTTTTATACAATTATTTCTTAATTTCCAAATTTTGTTTTGATAATTTTTTCATCTTAATTTTGGTTTCTTAATTTTGGTTTCTTAATTTTGGTTTGTAAATTTGACGGTTGAGAGATATCCACATAAAATAGGTTTAAAAGTTAAAAAATTTAATTTAATATGTAAAATTTTGATGGACTAACGAATTTATTTATAGATGGTAATCTATTTTGTCACTAGTTTAAATCAATATCATTCGATTAAGATTTATGATCAAAATTACATTATTTTTAATTGGTGTGAACATGTTAAAATTTTGACTTAATAACTTTTTAACTTTTTTAATTTTTCAAATTTAATAAATTAATATTTATTATTTACAAAGTTATATAATTCTTTTAAAAAAAATTTATGAAACGTATTATTTAGTCATTTACATCAATTTATATATTTTTATGTCTTTTTCATATATTTTATATTATATTCATTTGTCTTTTTTATTAGTTTCTTATTAAGAGACATTGATGTAATTTATTTATTATTATAATTATTATAATTTTTATTTATTTTATATGTTAATAATTAAATACAATAATAATTTTAATTTTAGTATTATAAATTATAACATTATATTTATTTAAAAATATTGTATCTATTATTTAATTATTTTTTATTACAATCGGCTCAATTATGATAAATAATTCAACAAAAACAATCTTTGTTGGATAAAGATAAGTATGATTTTAAAATATTAATTTAATTTAAAAGGTTAGAAAAAAAATATGATTTTATAACCACTAGGATTACATCTAGATCTTGTATACTAACATATATGATATTTATAAGAATTTTGTCTAACAAGGATTTTCACTAAAAAGTTAGTTCTTTTATTACGTGAAATTACTTTTAAACTTTACAAAGTTTGTGGTTTAATTTTTTAATGTATATATATCTATACAAAACATTCAACAAAAGAATTTTATATGACAAACTATAAAATATAAAAATTTTACACGGATATTAAAATTTATCCAATCAATAGATTTGAATTTAAAATCTATCCATAATTAATATTTCAAATATTTATATAGATATCAGAATTCGATTATTGAAAAATCGAATTTTCAACTGTGTTACTTTTATAATTTATTTTTTGAAATTTTTTTCATTTTCTTTTAAATAAAAATAATATTAAAAATTTTCTTTTTTAACTTTCCAAAATAATAAAATTATATATTTAAAATATACTTATAATTAAAAAATTATTTTAAATAAGTTTTTATAAAATCAATATTTATACATTTATATTTAATTAAAAAGATATTAAATATCATGTAAATTTTGAAAATTATTGAACTTGTAAAGTAAATAAAAGAAATAGCTAAAAAAACATTAAAAGTGAATTAATTTAGTTTGGGGGCTAGCCCCATCCTAACCCTACCCCAGCCCACTTTATGTGGGGCTTTAGGGGTTGGGGCTTTTAAAAAGCCCCCTATTAAGGGGGCTAGAAAATTGGGGCTTGATTTTAGAAGGGGTTAGGGTCAACCCATGGGCTAGGGACTCAAATGACACCTCTGAGTATATTGCATAATAGTTTAACAGTACTTAATCTATTCAATAGGATTTAAGTTAAAAACTTGTCGAGTAGACTTCCAGGAAAGAGAGGTGTGTCACTATGGACAACTTAAGTACCAAGTCTTTCCTTAGCCAAAGTGTTCCTCAACTAGTTTTTAACAAATTTCTTATTTACAGATTCAAAACAACAACATATAATATTAACACAAAAATTCAATACAACAAACACCTATGTTTTTCATTAACAATATTCACACAGAGTTTCAAGACATGAATAGTAATAAAACAATATTAAATCATAATATAAAAGCTTAGAAAGGTTAGTTCCCCTACCTCTATTCCAGACTTAATCTCTTGCTTAGAATTTGTTTCCCCGAAAACCCTCCAGAACCTCTACTCTTCTTGCAACTAAAAATTTCTTCCTAATTCTTTCTTCTCTATTTCTCAAGATTTCTCACTTGATTCTTCCTCTCCTTGTGCAGAATAACCTCTCCTCTCATGACTATTTATAGTCCAAAAATTTTACTATTTAACAATTTTTTAATATTATTTATTATTTTAATATTATTTTATTATATTAATATTTTAATCACCACTTGACATATCTGATCCCTCAATAAATGACTTCAAACGTGGAGTGCTTATCCACTATAACTATTTTTTTAATTTTTTTTACAAAACCTTCTAAAATAGGTTCTCAAAACTTCGAACTCATTCTTTCTGAAATTACTATAATTTTATATCAAAAATTTTAATTTTTCTACCATAATTTTCTATTTTATTATATCTTCGATCCATTAAAATCATTATTACTTATGAAATACTAAAATTTACTATTATAGATATTTTTCATGGGTATTACAAATTCCACGAGGGAATATTTTAGAACATTACGTAGTGGAAATGTTTTAGGATAATACACATGTTACAGCATTTCATGAATCACGTTGATTAAATGCCATAAATTAGTGTAGGCTATGAAGGGAATGCTATTAGCGTTTACCAAACAAGCTCTAGTACAACAAAATAAAAAAATAAAAAGTTTAGAATCAGTCAAATGGACATTAAACTCATGCTAAGAACTGAAAAAAAAAATAGTACCAATTAATTAGCGTCATGAAAACACAAATAGAGAGAATAAATAATACTATGAATTAAATAATAATATTTGAATGTAGTTATTGACAAGTTGATTATAAATATTATAATATAAATAAAATACAAATTATTTTTTCATGCGGTTAGCCAACGTAAACCAATCATTTTTTTTATTAAAAAAATGTCGGTCAAGCCAAGACATTGTTATTGACAATACAGTGTCGGTCTAACCAACACTTAAGAATATTTTTTAAAAAGTGACTAAAATGAATTGAACACACGGAAATAATTTTTGCATATATATAGTGTCGAATGCCAAACTTATTTTCCTTATTTTTCTCCAAAAATCCTACGTTAAACTGATTTTTCTCCCCTCCAATATTCTCCAATTCCTAGTTGTCTCGTGTGCTACCCAAATTGTAGCATTGTTTTCGTCATTGGTGAGCTTAAAAACCCAACTAGTTTACTATTAACGTAGTAAGTAATTTTCCTTACCCTTTATATTTCAATTGTGAGGTAAATTGAGAAACCCTAATATTATGCAGGTTACGTGGTTGAAATCAGGTGACGATTTGAAGCCAAAATCTTGAAGGTGGAGAGGCATATAGAGGTCGTGGTCATGAGCAAAGAAAGGGTTCACGTGTGGAGCTGAAACTCTAAATTTAAGGTAAGTTTTGTTTGTTTTGTTAGAACAAGTATTCAATACATCGTACTGCATTCTTTTTCTATGTACTTTAGTTTTTGGAATTAGTTGGTATGGTAGTTGGCCAAATTGTTGTGGTTTGGAGTGTTAGTTTATACATCCATAACAAATCAATAACAAATGAATAATTAAATCCTTTAAATAATTGAGTAATTTTTAAAGTTATTTTAAATCTGGATTGGTCATAGAAAATAATGTAAATCAAATGTATTTGACTTTCCAATAATAAAACACTTTATTAAGTTCTCTTTTATTTTTCTCTTTTGATAGAAATAAAGGAAAAAGAAAAAAAAAATATGTATACACATTTACAAATGAATACCATAATCTATGAAATTTTTTCTATTATTTTTTCTTAAATTTTAATATTTCTAATTTGACTATTTGTCAAATTAAAATATTATTTATAATCTTTACACATTAATTTTTCATGATATTTATGTTTTTAATCGTAGATATATCTTTATTATATCACTTTAATAATTTAACTAATAACATAATTACTTTAACACATTTAGTTTTGGATATTTTATTTTTATACTAATGCAAAACGGACTCTGATTCGTTGTTAGTGTCAGTTATTTATCATTTTTCTTAATTTTGAGTTAATGTTGATTACAGATTTTCTTGTAGTTTAAGGAGATAATAAGGTGTGATGAAATTTCAAGGGACTATTTATTGAAAAAAAAACATTAAAAAATTAATTATAAAAAAACACATCATTATTATATTTTTGACAGGAAAGATTGATGTAACTAATTGTAGGAATCTCCCGGCAATTTCATGAAAATAGCTCTTTTCTTTTCTGATCGTGATGATTGAGTTATAAATTACGGAAGATGTTAAGCAGTCTTCGAACTGATTACTGGTGACCCAGCAAATCGCACTGATCATGAATTTGGTCCCTCCATTGTTAAATGTTATCACTTTAATACACGTGTTACCATAGGTTTATAGTGGGATTGACATGCCACGAAAGTATCTCTGGACTATAGTTCCAATAAGAGTTAAACGGAGTTAAGAGATAATTAATGTTATAACGATTATTATGAAGCGGTTAAAGTTTGCATTTATTAAAATAGGGATTGAATTTCAAGGTAAACTTTATTTTCTGAATCATTATTGAATTATTAAATATCTAGAAAAAAATTCTGACTTGAGTATCAAGTGTATTTTGCACGTCATTTCACACGCCGTCGATTGTGTAGAGCAAGAAAAGAAACGTTCAACACACCGAAACATCACTCAGAGAATATCCTTATTCCAAATCAACCAAAACATTAGGAATCTCCATCAATCTCATGAAAATAGCTTTTTTTTTTCTTTTCTGATCGTGATGATTGAGTCATAAATTACGGAAGATGTTAACAACAGTCTTCGAACTGATTACTGGTGACCCAGCAAATCGTATTAATCATGAATTTGGTCCCTCCATTGTTAAATGTTATCACTTTAATATATGCATTTAAAAACTGAAAGAAAAAAAAAAAAGAGTAGTCTTCTAATTTTCTGATCTGTCTTTTTCTCCCATTAAGTGTTCTGCACTATTTGCTTGCACGACACATTTCTTTGCAATGCTTATTGTAACACCATTAATGTTCAGTGCTTAAAAATATTAAAATCTAAAATTTATAAAATAAAATAAAAGTCAATTGGAAGAATTAATAAAAATATTCAAATTTAAATAAATGAAATAAATATTTAAGTTTATATTTCAACAGTGTAATGAATGAAAAAAAATTTGGTATTTTAAATTTCCACATATAAACCAGTCACTATAAATAAATTTTCATTTCATTTATTAAATTTGTTCTATCAAAATTTAAAATATGTAATTTCTTAAATATTTATGTGTTTTTGAATTATTTTATTTAAAGGCTAAAAATTAGTTGTTTATTTTTTTTTTTATAAACTGTTATGAAATAGTCATCGGTATGAATTCGGCTAAAAGTTTAGTTAAAGTCTCCAATTCATTCATTCGTTTTGCAAAGTAATAAGAAATAGTCTTTCTCCATCGTGTGAATGTTTTTCTTCTCAACATTTATTGCCGATAATTTCAACTTTTGTGTACAAATCGGACCGATTTCAGTGTGTATATATATTATTGTTATTAGGCCATATGAGAAAAGAGAACTGAAAAATCAAAAGAAAAGGTGATGGGTTCAGAAAAAAAGCATTTTGTTCTGGTGCATGGAGCTTGCCATGGAGCTTGGAGTTGGTACAAGCTGAAGCCACTCTTGGAATCTTCTGGCCACAAGGTCTCGGTGTTGGACCTTGCAGCTTCTGGCACCAATCTGCAGAAGATTGAAGATGTTCATAGTTTCTCACAGTACTCTGAACCTTTGCTGCAGCTATTGGCAACAATTCCCTCAGATGAAAAGGTTATTCTGGTCGGTCATAGTCTTGGGGGACTCAACATAGCACTTGCCATGGAGAAATTCCCAGAAAAAGTTGCTGTTGCTGTTTTCTTAACAGCTGTTGTTCCAGATATTCAGCACAAGCCATCCTATGTTTTACAAAAGGTTTCTTTCTCACCATACACTACTTCCTACAGATTTCCACCATGTTTTCACCCCTAGCAAAATATACACAGGACTATTTTTTGGAGTTTCATAATATTTTGTAATAAATTGTGTTAAAAAAATTTCCCAGAATTTAAAACATTTTTAGTACTTTATTAAAATATATTAAAACCAATGTTATATATATATACACACATTTAAAACGTATAAAAGTAAAATTAAGTTAATTATATTAGGATTACTATTAAGTTTTAACTTTCCTTTTTTCACGAAAAATATATACAAATGATATTTTGACAATCAACACAATCATTTAATAGCTAATTATATCAATATAAATCAATAATTAGTGAATTAAATGAATTGGTGAATAACGTTGTTAGTACATTATAGTAATATAGATAAATAATTGGTGAATTAAATTGGATTATCGTGTGATTACATATTTAAATGAATTTGTTAATGTATCAATGTCCTTTAATTTAATAATTAGATATAATTAAAAATAATATTTTATAGGTCCCAAATTTCCGTCTTTGATGACTATCGATAATGTTGATAGTGCTCCACGACACAAACCGGGGATTAAAGATGTAACATGGCCCATATATTATTCTTCGTAGAAATATCTTAACAACGTGTCGGTATCCAACTTTCCCAAATATGCAACCATATTCCTTTTAGAAATATGTAGTTTCATAAATAAGAAATACATTTAGATAAGTTTATTAATTGTAAACTGACGATGCAACATCTTTTTATTTTAATTAATAATACATGCATAGAGATTAACCTTTTGTTTTAAAAAATAGACATACATATATATTCATATTAACTGTATTATATACTAATATCAAGTCTACAATATCAAGATTATTTATTAAATAGTTAACCATTCTGTAAATTTCAACATAACGATGAATATAATAATAATAGAGTTTTCATCAGATAAGATAACATCTGTTGCAAGGATAACTCAAATGCAAAAAGTATATAAAAAATATTATCTTCTCCTCTGAATAGTTACATACACATTTGCGTCTTGTTTTCTAAGAAATCAAAGAAAATAGGAAAAATAAGCTTACCATGGCCATTTTCTTGACTTAAACAGTACATTGAGAGTGTTCCAGCTCCGAATTGGTTAGACTGTGAATTCTTGCAGAGTGGAAAGAAAACAGTAGTTCTTTTTGGTCCCAAATTCTCGTCCACCAAACTCTACCAAGGCTCCTCCGTTGAGGTATAATTATTACATGTTGCAACATTCTATTCCACAATGGAAAAAAGTAGTATGTTTTTTTTTATGAAAATAAAAATAAGGATTCGATTTTGCAGGATATAGAATTGGCCAAAACTCTGTTAAGACCAAGTTCCCTCTTCATCGAAGACTTGTCTCAGCAGACAAATTTTTCTAAAGAGAGATATGGGTCAGTTACTCTTGCTTTTATTGTTTGCACTGAGGACCTTGGAATTCCATTGAATTTTCAGCACTGGATGATTAAGAATGCTGGTGTCGATAACGTTGTAGAGATTAAAGGTGCTGATCATATGGCTATGCTTAGCAAGCCACAAGAACTATGCGATTCTCTGCAGCAAATAGCTGCTAAATATGCATGAATTCACGAAGCAGCCTTCATTTGTTGCGTTTTGAAACTAACATGTCTTCTAATTATAAGTTCATATATCCCATGAGTAATATCAATACAAGTACGAAGTTATATCCTAAAGACAAATTCATTCTGAGTTTTTCATTTCTTGAATTTCTTTATGTTAATTTATAAAGAAAAAATGAATAAAAGAAACTGCTTCGGCTTTCTCCTATTCCGCCTCTATGCTCTTCGTTTTTTTTTCATGTTTCACAGGTGTGCTGTGGTGGTAAATGAAGTGGATCTATCATATTGGACAAACCAAGAAACTCCTTGGCTCTTGTTTTCTCCCTACCTCTTCTCCTCGAACCATTCTTCCTGTTGCACCATACAAACCCTAGTCTGGGTGTTTCATTTTAGGTTTAAACGCTTGGATCATCCTCGTATTTCTTGTGAAATCTCAAGTGGGTCCTCGTTTTTTAAACTGTCAAAATTGGGTTCATATATTTATAAAATTGAGTCAATTTTGTCCTCTCCATTAAGTTTTAACAAACGGCATTAAACTGTGATGACGTAGTACACGCTATTGTAAAGTGTTTTATTACGGGGAATTTCTTTTAAAATTAAGAGATTTTATGCGGCAAAACTTATTCCAAACCCATAAATTTGTTCCTAATCGAACATAGGCAAAATGAGTGAGATTCGGGATTTGAATGGCGAAATGGTACTTGGGCGCGTGCTGAGTCTCTCGCCGGAAGACGAGGAGTTGGTGAGAAAGAGGAGAAAGTTTCCAAACAGGAAACTTTGGGATAAATAACAAACTTCTGCTTGATCCAATTCTAGCAACTTTGGGATATCATCCTGAAGTGTTTTCTCTTGACCAATTTTCATCAATGGATTCAACCACCAAAACGACATTCTACTAAGGAATCCAACTTTAGCATATGGGGTTACGTAGTTATAAGGATCAATTTCATCAAAGTGGTTGTTTAAAGAGTGATAAAAGTCTTCATCAATACTTGTAGCAATGTCTTCATATTTTGATGTTTTGTAAGTTCACAAGAGTAGTAAAATTGCTCCTGGAAAAGATAGAACATCTAAAGCTTCCTTGAAGGTCAGTTCTCTTCTATAAATTGCATAAGTGAAAACAACCACAACCATGACCTTGGAAGTTGTTTCAGCTCAAGACTTACACTTAATCCTATTAACAACCATCTGAATCCTTCAAAGAGTTCTAGCAACCACCCATTAAGTGGATGAAGAGTGTAACTCTTCCGTAAGTTTTCCTCTAAAACCCAAATACAACAACCCCAGAGATGCATTGGTTATGGGAAGAAATTAGCTGCAAGTTTGAATATCTTTCCACTTGGAACATACCCTGAAATGGTCCGAACAAATACTCCCTCTTCCCTCTCCACCCTCAGACACACCTGTGTCCCAAGTTCACTATGTCCGCTTCCTGGACTTCTTGAAGGCCCATTGGGCCCCGCCGTTCACCCCCGACATCCTCCTCTACTTCCTAAAATTGAAGCTCCACCACCCTTCCTTCTCTCAACACCGACAAGCTCTGTGGCGAGATGCTCGACCTCCAGCACGTCGCCGCCTTCCTCTACCGCACCAAGATCCACGCCTCCACTAACTCTTCCGTCACTGTCGGCTACGATCTCTGCATTGTTATTGTCGGTGCCCGCCAAGTCGCCGGTGAGTCCCGCCTCAATCTGCTCCAGCGGAACCTTTCCCTCTTCCGCCACATCATACCGCCGCTTGTTCGTCACTTCCTCGACACCACTCTCCTAAATCAAAGCCTTTCAAGAAAACAAAATCCCTAAATTTTAACATAAATCAATTCCACGTATTCAAACATACACATCAAAATATAATATTATCTGTAAATCAAAATATGATTCACTTGAGATTCTCCAAACGATCAGAGAGTTTAAACCTTCATTTGATCTCTTTTTATAATTTTCGTTTCCTTTCATAGTTCATGATATTGTATTGTTAGTAGCTTTCCTTTGTATTGTTTCATTCTTTTGACGAGAAGTTTTTTGTTTCCCAAACTTTTCAGGTTTTGTTGTCGTTTTTTACCACTTTTTTGGATTTTTTTATGAAACGCTTTTGAGCATGATTATGTAAAGATGGTAATTTTGATTTTTCCAGTTCTTTATTTTCATGCTTTTTCTCACGAGTACCACACTTTGTTAAATGTTAATATTTAAGGGCAAAACTATGATTGGACTTCAGACTCAAAAACAAAGAATAGCTTAGATGCGATTATTGATCCTCACCATGACAATCTCTTTAGTTTTTCAACGTATTTAAATTGATGTCTTTAATCGTACTAATTATCCAAGAAACTTAAATTTATCTGTTAATTTTTGCTAGGTCTTAGATTCGTAGTGTCACTAGTGAAATAGTTAATACAGTACTATAATTAAAGTGAATTATGTAACGATGGTTCTCATTTTAACTGTTATAGAACATTAAAAAGTGACGATGATATTGCATATAACCGTCATTAAACCCTTCCTCAAAAGGTTAAAAAACTTAACCTTTTCACTTCCTTGTGTCGCGCATGAAAAATTCTTTTTCTTCACTTTCCATAGTTGATGGTCTTCTTCTTCGACGAACAATTCTTCACGTTTAAAGCTATTTTTGAGACACACTTAGTCGTTGTTCTTTGTCCGGACCACTAACATTGTTGTTCTTCATTTTCATAAGGTTAAACACCCACGTTTTTAATCAGCCACCATCCTCATCATCCCACCTTTGTCTGATAGAAGGTGTTCGTCTTCCCAAAGGTCTCTGCTGCTAGTCATTGCCATTTGTCGTTCATGGTTGCTAACAATTGTTGCTCGTTTGATAGAAAAAAACTTAAAACAATGATGATAACTCAACATGTTATTGAAGATACTATGAATAAGGCTCATATGAATAAAAGCAAATTATTTTTTAGTTCTGATAGCACTAAATTGATTTTAAATCAATTAAGTTCATTCCCATTACGTGTGGAAAATTGTTAGAGACTATATTATTAAGAGGTTAAATTTTG
Organism: Vigna umbellata; assembly: GCF_029865625.1. Lineage (NCBI taxonomy): Eukaryota > Viridiplantae > Streptophyta > Magnoliopsida > Fabales > Fabaceae > Vigna > Vigna umbellata. The sequence goes on along the minus strand of NC_142165.1, from coordinate 88,839,270 downwards.
TAATTAAAATTCTATGTAGTGTAAGAATTTTAGTTTAAGCAAAGTTTTTAATAATTTTCATATCCTTTACAAGTGGTGTTGAGTGAAACAACTTGTTTCGGATGTGAAGGGATGTGCCGTCCAATGTCTCCACTTCCTTCTCTGCTCGTACTTCGTATGTCTGGCCCTCCGTCCTCGCTCCTCAATTTTCTTCTCAGTGCGCGAGTGGGAGACCTGCGAAAGATTCTCCAATGCCAAAGTCAGTTTGAGAGCAATGGCTTTCTCTATCGAACAGTAATAAATGCGCAGTAAATGCAACCTATCTACCACTCACCCTGGATCTGTATTTATAGTTTTCGTTATGGGCTTGGGATTAGTGAAAAGTTAATCACGGCCCAAATTCAGCCCAATAGCTTTTAACCTCAACTTACCTTAAACCTGGTTAATTAGCGACATGGTCGGCCGGTCTCCCAAAGTTTGGCCTCTCAGGCGGTATGACCGGCCAGCCCCATTGTTGTTTATCTGGATGACGAGCGGCAAGGTTGCGTGATCGTGGATGCACGGGCGTGATTGCGGACGTACGGGCGTCCGGCTTACCACGCCCGACCCTTCGTGATGGTAGCAGAAGGGTAGCGTGTTTGGTCCATTGTGTTTACGCGGACGTCCGGCCTATTTGGCGTCTGGTCCCTACTGGTACACAAGCCCCCCAAGCCCTAGTATACGCAGTGTACGTAGGACTTTAAGCGTGGCGTTTTGAGGGTCAGCGGACTGGTATTGGGCCGGATTTCATGGGCTTTTGGATTTGGATTTCTGGCGGGAAACACGTGTCATGTATGTAGTGATGGAAGTTGAAGTGGATTCGAATCTGGAGTGTTGATCGTGCTGGCTTTCGACAGTGCGGATGCGCTCGACAATTACAAAAAATTCTCTATAAATAGGGGATGTAGGTGTTGTCACTCTCACTTTCTCCGCTTCATTCAAGCTTGATATTCTTTTTTCCTCAGGTAATAAATGGCTGCAGTCCATATTGAATCTTCTTGTGAGTCGTCGGGCGGAATCCGGGGGGGTTCGGCGAGGGGTGATGGCGAGCACAGCGCTTCTCCAAGTTCGGTCTCCTCACGATTTCTAGAGGAGGTCGTCGGGTCTTCGGGGCCGGATCTAGCAGCTCCGGACGCGACGGGCGACCGGATAATCCATGACATCCTCATCTTCTTGCTTAGGGGTGGTGTTCGTGTAGATGGTTCCCCATACGAGCCGGATGGTGATGGAACCGTGGTGACCGAATATGACTGGGCTCCTTACGGCGCTAGCTTGTACGCTTCAGCATATGCTACCTGCGACCTACTAGAGTGGAGGGTCAACCGCACTCATATCGTCCGGGACGTGGAGGACTCAAGACTGATCCGGGCAGGAGTTAGTCTGAGAAATGAAAGGGTCTATTATGGGAAGAGGTCGAACCCGGACGACTTCTTCTACATGTATGCCAACGTATTCGCTCAGCTCTTTGTCCGGGTGCCTTTTACAAAATTTCAAATGGCCGTCCTTCGGGAGGCTAACGTGGCCCCGACACGGTTGCATCCTAACTCCTGGGCGGCCGTGCAAGCGTTCCTAGCTATGTGCTTGGCCGTGGGCGTTACTCCGATGGTCTCGGTCTTCTTTCACTACTTCGAAGTCCGTCCGCCTCCCCATGGTGGTTGGGTGTCGTTAACTTCTGTTCCGGATAGGACACTCTTCCGTCCCTTCTCAGACTCGTTCAAAAACTTCAAGCATCATTATTTCAAAGTTATCATCGATGCTGCCGGCCGCCACGAGTTCCACGCTGCCGAGGGGAACCCCTTGTTCCCTTTTTACTGGACGAGGTAGCCCCGAAAAATAAGAGCATTCCCTGTGAGAGTGTTGGCTCCTTCCGATTTAGAGGTCGTGCGTACCATTAACGCCCTCCCCCGCCGGATATCCGCCCGTCACTTGGTCGAATGCCTTTGTCTTGAGGATTGTGAACAAAAGGCGTTCGGTATGATATTATTATGTTGGATTTATTTGTATTTAGTATGCTGATCTTAACGTTTCTGAGTTGATTTTTTTCTTCCAGATCTCATGACGACTCCTGCTCCCCGCCAATCCAACTTTATGGCCTCCAGGAAGTGAGCCGGGGCCAATTCGTCATCGGCCCGGGCAAGGGTTGCGCAGAACGCTCCTCATCCCCCTCCCATGAGGCGATCCTCCTCGTCCGGTCGTCTACCCCCGGTACTCTTGGTGCAGCCGCAACAAATCCCCCAAGTCGAAGTGGCCGGGGGTTCTGTTCCCGTGAACCGGGGGCCTGGTCCGGATCCCCTCTCGGGTCTCGCGGCCGTGCTTGTGGATCCGTCTTCTGAGGCGGCCACCGCCTCCGTTGCTCCTTTAGTGCGCAAGAGGAAGGACCCTGTAGGCGAGGGTCGCAAGGACAAAGAAGCTTCGTCGTCTCGGTCGGCATCGAAGAAAGCCCGCAAGGGTAAGGAAAAGGTCCCGTCGGCACCATTATCGGGCGGAATTTTTAGTCTGACATTCAGCATGAGTGACCGGACGAAATTCCACATGAGCTCCTCCTAGCGGGCCCTTATTGAGCCGCTTTCTGAGACGGAGTTAAGCAACGCCATGCTGGAGATGTCGACTCGGGCGGCCTCCCTTGCGTGGTATTTGAAGGAGTTCGCCGACCGCCCGAGGGTGGAGGACGTTCGTGCTGAACTTTTGGCCGAGAAAAGTAATTCGGCCACCCTCTAGTCGACAATGGAGCAGTTGATCCTGAACCATTGTTGTTGTGATGTGAACATTGCATATCTTTTCCGCAAGGCACAACGGTGGACTTCGGGCTGTTACAAAATATCCTCCACAAGCCATGGGTTTTTGGCCCATCTTAACCTCCCTCCTCCATCTATAAATACATACGCTTTACTTCCTCTGAAAATACAACATTGCCTTTCAATCTCTCTCATTTTCTTTCTCTTCTCTCTTTCTTTTATTATCTAAGGTTTATTATCTAAGGTTTAGTTCTTAAAGAGTTTTTTATTAACTTTTAGATCCTCGAAAAATTTGGGAAGTTCTTAAGAAATTTGTGTAACACAAGTTCTTAAAAACAATAAATTTACATGCTCTAAAAATCAAGTTTTATTCGTATTTTTTTAGCTTTTAAAGTTTGGGGCAAACTATATCAAAGTTGGTGACAATTTAATATTAAATTTTTGTTTTATGACTCATATTAGAGTTTTGTTTCATAGCACAATTTGATATTAGACAAAAATTTTGAAATCAAAGTCGTACTTTCAAACGGAACCTTTTCATTTTAAAGTAGTACTTCTCACACCTAGATTAGTAATTTTTTAAAAGTTTACCCGATTTTGTAAATTCTCTGTAAATCTGCATCATTCTTGTAGCAACCGTTTCAAAGAAATATATAATGATATTTAGAAGAGTAAGTACTTCAATCTATGCTTTAATACATTATACATTAGGTAAACATGTGGAGAACTAATATATAATAGGCAAAAATCCTCTTTTTATCCTAACTTGGTTGAAATTATTCAATTTGGTCCTTTATTTTTCTTCTTCCAATTTTTTTTCTAAAACAATTCAATTAGGTTATTTGTATTAGATTGATGTTAACGTCGTTTTTACACATGTCACGTGTCATTTTTTGGTATTTCAGTTTCATTTAAAAAAAAATTTTGGTCATGTGTGAGGTTCTTGTCGTGTTATGTGAGAGTATTAGCGTCATATGACATTGTCAGGTGTCAGTGTCAGTGTCACTTGACAGCGTCTTGAATTTAATTTAGTCTTTATATTTGAAATATTTATTCAATTGAGTCCCAATTTTAGTCTCCATATACAACTTATATATACATTCGTCCATTTTAAAAAAATTGGGATTCAATTGAATCAAAATTTCAAATTTATAGACTGAATTAAATACACACTAATACTGACACATGACATTGACACGGACACATATGACTGATAATGTTAACATTGTTACGTGATACTGACACTCTCATATGACATGATAAGGATCTTACATGTGACAAAAAACACACTTAAAAAACGATTAAAATAAATAAATAAAAGTTTGAAAAGTAAAAATATCACAAACATATAGAAAGACTATGTTAACCTCAAACTAGCAAAAATAATCAAATTAAATAATTCAAATGAAAATTATAAACAAGAGAGGATTTAGTCTATATAATTGAATCTCAATCTACTCAGAAAAATATCTCTTATAAAGATGAAATCACTAAAGAATTTTTTTTAACTAATATTGTATATATATTATTATATATATCTTATAAATAGATTATAGTACCCCAAATACTCTATCATAATTATAATATCTTTTGCTCATATACAAAAAATAATGAAATGAAAGACCTCCCACCATTACCGTTAATTCTTACTCTTAACCATACATAGCCACCTCAGCTTATTTTTAACGTCGTTAGTTTTGAAAGACAAAAAATTATGATTTTCTTAAAGAGAATGATGAAAATGTAGCTTAGTTTGAAAGAGGGACTAAAAACAAATTCACTTCATAGTTAAGGGACTAAAAATATATTTAACCCTAATTATAAAATATCTTTTGCTCATATACAAAAATAAAAGAAAAGAATTAACGTCCCACCATTGCCGTTAATTCTTACTCTTAATGCAAGATCATGTTTGTACCTGGATAACGAAGATTCCCAATTGCTTTAAATAAAAATTGAGGATCAGATAGTGCTCCTCACAAAATTGAAATCCAACTGAAAAATAAGGAAAAATTCCCAACATGACTTTTATTTTCCAGAACAAGAGTATTATAGACAACTATTTTTCACTATTATATATAATGTTTCTCCGCATATTATCGCTGATGTGACAATGATAATTTGGCTTTTTTTTATACAAAAGAAATGAAATAGTACGTGAAGGAGCTTCAAAACAGTTAAACAAATCATCTAAATCTTTAAGATTGATGATAACATTAGTCCTATCTACCTTATAAATAGATGTCCCACCACCAACTTGAAATGTAGGATTGATCATCCATGGCTCTCTCTGTTGAAGTTTTTCACAAAAGTAAAGATTTCTAAGATGTTGTGGAGACTGATTGCAAGTGTTCAAGACAAAAAAGAAAAGTTGTTGCACATAATTTCGTTATATTATTTCAAAATGCAAACCACTTCCTTAAGAGTTAACAAATTTGTTTGTTTGGCTACGAAACATAAATTTTGTCACACATACATTAATTAGGGTCACTAATTAATATGCTAGTCCACCATTTCAATGTTTAATATCTTAACGTATTGTTAAACACATTCATTTTGATATAATATAAGCTATTCTTCATAACAAAAAGAGGCTGAATGTAAAATCTTAATAAATCTTAGAATTGTACACTTATACACTATAGAATCTATCAAGTAATAAAATTATGATTTTAAAACATAGAAAATCTAAAATTTTCAATTGTGTGTTTATATATATATATATATATATATGGGTTTGCTAACGCACGTACACTTGTTTTTCAGTTGGTACATTTTAGTAATGTGTATCGGGTTTTAGTAGACAAAAATACCCTTATATATCATGGATTATAACTTTTAAGGTTAAGGGTATTTTAATAATTTTCATTCTCAAAACTAAAAAAAAAAAACCCCAAATCCTTAGTCACCTCTCTCATTCCTCTCAACCCTTTCTCTTTCATCTCTCTCACTCTAACATTTTCTCTGTCATCCCTACTGTAGCCCCAATTGAAAAAATCAGAAAACACTTGCCGTTAAACAATTTGCCTTTGTAAAAAGTTGAGTCATTGACATATTCACCTTCAGACAAAGGTTCATTCAAGATCTCTTCAATTTCACCATCTTCACTAACCTCTCTAATTTCATCATCCACATATGTTGAATCATCATCTCTTTTAAACCCTCCAAGCCAATTACCAATTCCTTCGGATGTCATTATGCTTGTGAAAATTAGATAAAATTATATACGACACAAATTATAAAATGATTTATGATTTTTTCCAGGCCAATTACCAATTCCTTTGATATCATTATTATGCTTGTGAAAATTAGATAAGGCAAAAATTATAAAATAAAAACTCATTATAAAATCATTTTTTGTAAGAAATTGTTTAACAAGGAGTATGTCTGATTTTTTCCAAGTCAATTACCAATTCCTTTATACTTGTGAAAATTGGATAAAATTAGATAAGACAAAAATTATAAAATGAAAACTCATTATAAAATCATTTTTTGTAAGATTGTTTAACGGCAAGTGTTTCTGATTTTTTGAATTGGGGTTATAATAGGGATGACAGAGAAAAGGTTGGAGTGAGAGAGATGAAACAGAAAGGGTTGAGGGGAATGAGAGAGGTCAGTAAGGGTTTGGAGGTTTCTTTTTTTTAGTTTTGAGAATGAAAATTATTAAATACCCTTAACCTTAAAACTTAGAATCCATGATATATAAGAGTATTTTTGTCTACTAAAACCTGATACACATTGCTAAAATGTACCAAAAGAAAAACAGACGTATGCGCGTTAGCAAACCCCATATATATATATATATATATATATATATATATATATATATATATAATTGTGAAATTTGAGTCGTTTAACTAGATGATTAATATTAGAATTTACTTAGTAGTCACGTTCTTTTATTAAATTGCCATCATTCAAATTAGATATAATGATGTATATATATAGTTATCACTTCTTATAATAAGGTTTCTTCAGCTATTTATGGGTTTACGTAATAACTTATTTTTGTTATTGTATTATATGAAATATATCGATCAGAGTTAATGGTCATTCATAGACAATTATCATGTATTAATAGGTCAGATTATCTTACGCTTTACAAATATACAGTATTAATTAAATTATTGAAATAATACAACTGATGTCACTAACAATGATCACTTTCTATCCTAATAAAATATAGACCTCTTTATGAAACATATCTGACTTGAACGTCGAACTGTCTTCTGCATGTCAACAACTCATTGGAGTGGATCACGTTCTCAGGAGGATGAAAGATCAAAAAAGAGCAGAACAAGAAATGATGACCGACCCTCAGACCAATTCAACCGAAACAGTTATATATTTATGATGAATTAATATATATACAAATATTAGTAATGCATCCGTGTTTACTATATAATATAAATATAAATATGGTGTATGGTTTACCTACGCAACCGCACTAGATGGTTATGGATCTAATAGCGTATGAAAGATATACTTCATGGTTAAGAATTGATAAAATATTATTTGAAAAAGTAAAAGATAAGATTATGTTGATTCTCCAATTATTTGTATCTTAGTAAAAAAATATTAAAGCAACAGTAATTTCTTAAACAAATCAAAGCACAATATTTCAACGTGTATATAGTTAAATAGTGGAGCCTCTTTGTCGTCTTGCATTAGTGTTTTTATTAGTTGCTATAATTGTAATTAAAAAATGGAAAGTATTGCCCACAACTTTTCTCGATATCACTAGCAAATAAAATACTAAAGTGCTATAAGCTGGGTTATGTAAGAATATCAATAATTTGTTATCTAGAAAACGATAAAGAAAGCTACCATTCTTCTTATTAGGGCCAACAAATTAATTTGTCTATGTAAATATTACTTAAACGTATCTCAATTTTGATGATTTTATTTCGTTAGTTGGATATGGAAATAATATTTGAGCTTTAAAATTAGATATGGGATAGATATCACTATACACATATTTGTTGTCTTTGTTTCATATTTTTTTATGTTTTTATATTTATTTTTATTTTAAATAACTAAAACACTTTCAAGGTCTATTTGAAAAACGCTATCTACAAATGTACAAATAAATAACACTTTTTTAAATAAATGTTATCTATATAACAATAATAATACAGTGTTTCTTTTAAAAACTGTTATCCATAAATATTTAATATTATTTTTTAATTTATAATTTGAAATAAATTAATAGATAGTGTTTTAAAAAAATACTAATTATTGTGACAAAATACGTAACGCTTGTTAATATAAGCTGTATAATTTATGAATAAACCTAAAAATTTTATATTATTTTTCTTTGATTCTTAATTTTAAAATTTATTTTTATAGTATATAAACTAGCTTTACTTCTTTATATCATTACTTGACTTTTATTAAATTGTTATTTGATATTATTATTTCACATTTATATAAATATTTTTTATTCATATTTGATATTGGATAGAATGAGATGCGTATCTTTTATCATTAAATACTTAATAATATTATATTTTTTATGTTATTTTTTTTATAAAAGTATAATTAAATTAATATTTAAAACAATACGAGAATGTGTGTGCACTAATACGAGTGTACGATGAAGATGTGACATTAATATCAATTAAATATAAAGATAAGAACAAAGATAAATTTCTACAGTAAGAATAAAAGAGAGATGCATATAACTATTTTATATCACTTTAACTATTCAAAGTAAATCTTAGATTTTATTTTCGTTATATTTTTCAGTCCAATTTTTAGCTAAAATATAATAATAGACTGAAATATCCTTCAAAACGTATTGTTACCAGTATTTTTTTAATTATATTCAGTTTTATACAATGAAAAAAAAAGTTCTATAATTTTATGTTTCGATTGTTTCATTTAAAATATCCATTTCTATACTCTTTAGTTTCAAATTTGAGTTAATGTTTTATTTTCAAACAATGTTTTTTTTTTTTAATTCTTAGACACAATTTTAAATATAATTACTATTTGTTATTAGATTTATCTCTTCAGGTAAAGTTGTTTGTAATATTGCATTGTTTATGAAAATGGTAGAAATATTTTTTCCACAGTAATACTTAATGAATTGAGGTGAAAAATATCTTTAAATAATAAAATAAAAATAATATTAAGTATAAATACTTAAGAGATTAAGATTACAATATAAAAATTTCATTAGTTTTAGGAAGTAATATGATGTGAGGAGTGAGTGCGCATGAAATACAACCTTGCATGGAAAGCCACGATGTTATATACTCAAGAAATGAACGGCAAGATTGATGGAAGCATTGAGAATAGGGATCAAGATGGAGAGTCCAACCCATATTAAAAAAATGATCTTCAATTTATATATATATATATATATATATATATATATATAAAAGATATATAATTAATAAATTTTTTTAAATACTAATTTAATCTTTATTTTTTTAATTTATTTAATATGGTTTTCTTTTTTTCTTTTTCGTGGTTAATAAGATTCTAAAATTTTAATTAACTTTTGTTAATTTAGTTATTTTCTCTAATGTGGTTTCAATAATAGGTAATAGTACATGGATATCATTTTGTTATTTTTTTCTTAATTTAAAATAAAATTTGTTCAAGTGTTAAGTTACTAGTATCATATGACAATATTAATGTCACGGTGATGTTAGTTTTAGTGCTTTATATTTCATTTAATCTATGTTATTTTTATTTAATTTAGTTTTGATTTTCTTATTTTAAAATGAATAATTTTGTCTTCCTCCAAATTAAAATTAAAATTATTTTTTATACTAAATTGAATTTTTATTAAATATTATATTAATATTTTTATTAAAATTTAACTATTATATTTATGTAAAGTTAAAAAAAATAGTATTGGAGTTTGTTTAAAACTAAAAGAAAAAATCTTCATTATTTTAAACTAACTCTAACCATATTTTTTACATCTAATAAAAATCAAACTTAAATCAAATAATTATAAAAATATTTAATAAAAATATTAGTATAACATTTTATATAAAAATTTAATTTAATTTCAATTTAAAAAATAATAAAATTACTCATTTTTGAAATAATTAAAAATAAATTAAATTAAAATAATAAATATAAAAACCAAATTAAATATAAAATATAACACGTAACACTAATACTTGACATTATTTAGATAAATTTTTTAAAATTTAAAAGAAATAAAAAAACTTCCAATTCACAGTAATACTGAAAAATGTTTTTATTTATTATTTAATTGAAATATTTAATAATAATTCCAAATACTTTTGAAAAGTTGAAAAAAGAAATATAGAACATGGACTGTGCTTTTGCCAGGTATAATAATAATAAGTAAAAGATGTAACTCGACCGTTGAAAGCCAATAATTGAGCTACTCGAGGAGAGAGTAGCCTCTACCCTTTTCAGTGTCTAAAAATAAGAGAAGGGATAGAAAGTAGTGAACAAGAAAAGATAATGAGTTCAGAAAAGTGTATAGACAGGAAGCACTATGTTCTGGTGCATGGGGCTTGCTATGGAGCTTGGGTTTGGTATAAGCTGAAGCCACGCTTGGAATCTGCAGGCCACAAGGTCTCGGTGCTGGACCTTGCAGCTTCTGGCACCAACATTCACAAAATTGAACATGTTCATACTTTCTCACAGTATTCTCAACCTTTGTTGCAGCTATTGGCCTCACTTCCCCCAAATGAGAAGGTCATTTTAGTAGGTCACAGTCTTGGAGGGCTCAACATCGCCCTTGCCATGGACAAGTTCCCAGAAAAGGTAGCCGTTGGTGTTTTCGTAACTGCTGTAATTCCAGACACTCAACACAAGCCATCCTATGTCTTGGAAAAGGTTAGTTTCTCAGCTTCTTTGCAATAATTCATACATATTTTCTATCTTTTGTTTCTCCAAATCAAATGCAATGATAATGTTGTATTTGTTGAGGAATAGTTCTGCTATGTTATTCATATGCGACATGCTTCTAACTCCTATGAACTCATTTAACCCGCCATTAAACCCAAAAGAATCGGTTTTAAGTAGGTCTGGTTAGGAGTCAGAAGACCAACTCTCTTCAATCATAATTTACTTTTACTCTTTCAAACCTGCCTTGTTCCAGTGGGTGCAGTAAATAAATGTCACTCAACGTATTAAAATAAATAAAGCATGGACACTCGGAACTAAACCAAATATTTGCTTCCAAGTAATTATATTTCAAGTATTTTAGAAATTTGGATAATTTTAATTTCATTTTATTATAAATATTTATTTATATTTATTTTATTAAGTGTCTAAAATTAATTTTATTTCTATTTAAGTATTTTTATTGTTAGTATTTTTACTGATTGATTCTTCTGTTAATAAGATAATGTGCTCGTTATTTCTTTTTTTAACTTTCTCAAATTCTGTAATCAATTTGTTTATGGAAAATAGCATGGTTATTCACAAGACCAAAAAATAGAAATAATGTCTATGATTAAATGTTTAAATATTTAAATTTATTGTATAATTTAAATTTAATTAAATATATCTTTTTATAAATTAATTTGACCTTTTATTTGTTTTCAATACTAGATGAAAGGAAAATAAAGTATGGAGGAAAACAATTTTTTATCTTCTTTCCGTTTGATGATTTTTTTTGTCTAGGTGCTACTGATTTTTTTAAATGCCACCTCTCAACGAACTTTTAAAATTTATGGTTGATGTTTGTGAAAATTCATGGTGGATAGTTGATGTTTGTGAGTATGTATTATTTAAGAGTAATAGATAATGTATATTTTAATATCGGTTTATAAACCGGTTGAATGCAAATATCAAACGACTCATATTTATTGTAGGTATTTGTTATTCACTAAAAAATAATATTAAAATTTAATTTATATTTTATTAAATTAAATTTAATTAAAATTAAATTTTAATTTATATTTTATTAGGTTAAATTTAATTATTATTTTATTTGATATATTTTGTAATTTTATTTTAAAAATTTATAAAATATTTCTTTTTTAAATATCAGTCGGAAGTTTTTCAAAACTCATGAATATTTTTTAAATAAGTATAGGATGGATAACAGAATAAGTAATAGAATAAATAATAGATAAATTGTTTGTTTCGGATCACGTAGTAGGTAGAGATTATCCATGTCTCACCTCCCATATTATCATCCTTATAAGGAGTTTCAAACTCTTTTTTGATTACCTTGTCTTAATGTTATAAATGTTTATTTATATTATCATTTCAAGCTAATGACATTGGTTGAGTTAGTTTACAACTTCAACAATAGTTAGAAGGCTTATAATATTAAATTTCATCTAGTTTAAAATGATGATTATTTATCTACTTACATAGGACTAAATTTCATATATGACTCCTCATTCAACGTAAGTAATCAAGAAAACTAAATACTATCCAAGTCTAAATAAGAAAAAAAAAGTACTTATTGTATGAATGAAGGTTATAAAAGGACTGGTTGTCCAAGTCCATATAGGCAATGTTGAAATTAAAGTTTAATTTCAATTTCTTTTATTAAGTTCATTCTTTTATTTTTCACTCTTCATTTAACACTAATCGAAGAGGTGTTTGACCTATATGTCGTCTTCTCATAGTGTGATTTCTTCATGAAGTCGTGTTATCGTGGTTTTACTTACCCAGACAGGTAAAGTTAATATTTTTCCCCATTTGTGTAATTTGAGTGCAAAATTGTTTCATTCTAATAAATTTTCTAATTTGTTTCAAATTATTTTAATAAGTATACTAAAGATAATGTTTTTTTTTTGTTGAAGTAAAATATCGTTATATGTACAGTATACTTATTAACATTTTTTAACTTTAGCCAACAAAATATTCACGCGCATATATAGTCATAAAAAAGTCATTTACTAATGTTTTTTCAATTAACATATGTTAATATGCCTTTTTATGCAAAATAAATTATTATAATGTATTGAGGGTATGACATATTGATGATAATATTACGAAGTAGTTGTATAGTAAGTCTGTGAATTATTTATCATATAATATATTATTACATAAAAAAACCTATATCAAAATATCATTTTCCTAAATCAAATGAAAAGTTAGTATTTTGTAAATAGATTGAGTCCACATTTACATCTTATAATTTATTTAGTTTTTTAAAAAGTGAGAAATCTTAACTTATTATAGTGATTTTGTTTTTTTTTCTTTAGTTGATTGAGAGTACCTTGGGAACGAATTGGTTGGACACTGAGTTCTCTAAGGGTGAAAATAAAACGACAATTGTGTTTGGTCCCAAATTCCTGTCCGAGAAACTGTACCAAGCTTCTTCCATTGAGGTAAGTATATGTAAAAATCTTATTAATATTGTCCAAACCAAGTGACATGGTTTTGTAATAGTGATCGGATTTTGCAGGATATAGAATTGGCGACGATCTTATTAAGACCAGGATCCCTCTTTATAGAAGACTTGTCCCAACAGACCAACTTCTCAATGCAGAGATATGGGTCAGTTCCTCTTGTTTTTATTGTTTCCACAGAAGACAATGAAATTCCACTGAATTTTCAGCTCTGGATGATTCAAAATGCTGGAATGAATGTGGAGGTTCTGGAGATCAAAGGTGCAGACCATATGCTTATGATTAGCAAGCCACAAGAACTATCTCATTCTCTCCTGCATATAGCTACTAAATATGCATGAATTCATCCACACTTTATCTGTTTTTGTTGAATGACTGAAACTTCTCAAATAAGTTATGTTTATATTGTGTTCTTAGTGTGTGTTGTTTCGAGAATTCATGTTTGACCCTCCATTATTAATCACTTTATTTCTTGTTTAAAAATAATGACTACTAGAAGAAATAAAGTTTTGTATTTGTGAAAAGCAAAAGATGAACACCAGTCTATGTTAAAATTGATGAAAGTTAATCTTGTTGTTATATGTTAGGATACTATTTCGTACAGAGAAAATATATTTTATGATATTTAACCTCAAATATATTTTAGTTAACTGTTATCATTATATAAATTTTACCATTCAAAATTTTTTTATCATGTATTTTATCATCAAACTTTTCAATTCTTTTCATATTTCACCGATCCATTAATTTTTTAACGGATTAATAATAGGCTTTTTAAAAGATAAAAATAAAATTGACTTTATTTAATTGTGTTTTTGAGCAATAATGTTGTGGATTAACTTCCAAATGATCAGAAATTGACACTACATTTTTTTACTTTTTTATTCTTTTTTTAAATACAAAAATTTACTTTTTTTTATAATTATTTTATTTTTACATTATACATCAAATAAATATAAAAATATGTCATTCTATCGTTAGTAAAAACAAAAGGCATTCCAAATATATATAAAAGTCATTGTGAAACTTTTGTAGTGCACAAAAGGTGGGGAACAATCTCATTTTTTCTTTTTCTTTTTTCAATTAAAAAATTTAGAGCTAATAAGTTATTATAAAAGAAAGGAAAATTTTGACAATATTTTAACATCGTGTCATGATTAATGTTAACATTATGAAAGAGCATTCCAGAGGCGGTACATGGATCCACCACTCCATCAGTGGAGCCTTCTCCAAACAAAGCCTTCCCAACATCTCAATGAAATGATGTTGAACCCCACCTAGCACCACACACCACACAAACGTTCCGCTACTTATAACCAACAAATCTTAAAAGAATATCATAAATACATAAATTATTTGCATTTATTTAATATTAATTTTCTTTACTTTTTATTCTTTCTTTTAAAAAAATATAAAAATTCATTTCTTTATAACCATAATTTTATCTTTATATTATATATTAAATGAAAATAAAAGTATGTCACCTTGTCTTTACTCAATCTTAAAAAAATGTCCATGTTTTCCATACCCAGTAAACCCGAGTGAACTCAAGCTGCTCAGATTTCACCAAAGCAATATGATATGTTTTTAGCTTTCACCATCCATTATTAAATAACTGATATTCAAAAGTCGTTTTTGACAGTCAATCATAGTCTATATAATATGTCTAATATATCTTTTCCATCATTCTTATATTATCAGCTTTTTTCTTTCTTTTAAAATACACAGAAGATTTCATGTTAATAAATTTTAACTGATATTATAATATCCTATTTAATTTTTTAAAACTTAAGAATAATAAATGTATAAATTCTTTTATTTATACATTATTAATTTACTTACTTTTATTTAATATATATTTTTTGACTCACTTTAAATTCTTAACATGTCTAGCATAAAATTTACTCTAAATAATACAAGAATGGGAAGAAAAACATTTGACGAAACAATAATTAATTGTTGCCCGAAATAGTGCCAGAATTGATAGAAAAGCAAAATTCATGAAAAAGAAGATTGTTTCTACTAAACAAAACAAAGTTGATGATAAAGCAACAAGAATTAATTGTTTGTCGTGTGGAGTACGGGAATGGATAAAAAAGACAAAATAGAAAAAGATAAAAGATGCAATAATTAAGTATTTAGCCTAGACAATACAATAATTGATAGAAGAAGTGTATTATATGACCCTACCGTACAGTCAGGTTAGGCAATAAATTAGAAGAAATTCGAAGGTTATTTGTCATGATGTGCGTAACTATTCAATTTTTACAAAACTATTATCAACATGAATTAGTTTAGAATAAAATATGATTATTATCAATTAAATTGTAATTAAATTGTTACTGATTTAAAAGTTATTTTCAAAACTATAAATATGAATTTGAGATAAAAAATATATAATTATATTTAATATATATTAATTAATATAATTGTTGATTGATCGTTGACTTTAATATAGGAATATTTTCTACAAATAACCTCACATCTTAACTAAGGACATTCATGATCACGAAAATTAATACTTGAAAGATAATATATACATTCTACAATAAAACCGATAATCTCAACTCCAAACCAAAATAAGAAGTAAAGTTGAGAAATACGACAAAGAGAAAAACTAACATTTTATCCGAAATGATAGAAGAATTAAGAGAGAAAAAATTTGAAAAGATAAAAAAAAAATACAAAATTTAGCAGGAAAACAAAGTAGAAAAGTTAATTAAGTTGGCATGGTAAGGTGATTAACAGAAAATATAGAGACATTTAAGATATCATAGAAACCCTCTCTTATGTGTGTGAAGAGACTTATTTTATCTATGTTATTTGATACAATTTTTAATCTAAAATCTTAAAATTATGGTGATTTTTTACTTATATCTTGTTGTTATAACTGTTTAACCATTCTTATATCATTTGTTTGTGATTATGATGTTGTTATTATGTTAGTATGATATTATTAATGAGTTCTTTTATATAAAGAGTTCATTTATGAGTTTTTTCATGTGTGTGACATGAGTCTACGGTTTAATTGATAGAAGTTAAAGATTATCTTAGTAATAAAAATAATAGTAAAAATAATATAAAATGATAATTGTTAATATTAATATAATTGTTAAAATGATTATAAGGAGAGAAAAAAATAAAATTAATTTTTAACATGACAAAAATTGTATTATTATTATTATTATTATAATTATAATTATAACAATAGTTATTATTATTATTAATAAAAAGCATGAACCAGGAAAACTTTGTTGGAACAATCGGTACCGTTATAGAGTCGCGCAGCGGAATAAAATATTCGGAAAGCGTGTTACGGTCACAAATCAAGTTTAATGGTCCGTTTTAGAAAAACAATTTTCTTAGAGAAAATTTATCAAACAGTTGATATGCGTAAAAGATAAAGAGTGTAGGGAATAGAAAATCACACAAGCAATTTTTATCCTGGTTCGATTCAAAAGAATCTACGTCCAGTCGTTAATCACTATAAATAGTGATTAACCTTTTTCACTAAAAAGTTATTTAACAGATTACAAGAAATAGTGAATAAAGCAGATAAATAAACCTTCCTTCGACGAACGAACCGGAAGAAGAACACTCTGCCAACTCGAAGAGAACCGCTCCGACTATCGACAAACGAAACACGAGCTTCTCCTATTCACGAGACCAGGCATAGCACCTTGCTAACTCGAAGAGAGCTTGCTCCGACTATCGACACACGACACGCGAGCCTCTCCTGTTCACGAGACCAAGCAAGGGAACTTGAACTATAGCTTCTGAGAACTTCCTCTGACAAACAGTATTCTGCAAGAGCTTCTGTTCAACAACGTTACCTTCTGATTTCTCCAAATCAAAATATATAGCCAAGTACACTGAATGTCAAAGGACAGCTCCCAACTGCCATGAATAATCGATTATTCAAGTCCGTTACAGGTTTTCAAAGATGTGATAATCGATTATATGAAGTGATAATCGATTATTCAAGTATGACTTGTGATAATCGATTATTGCTTAATCATAATCGATTATTGCAGGTTAAAAATGCAAGTTTTACAAGGTTTACAAGAATTTCCTACTACATTTAATTTCTACAACTTGCTTTTAACTAATTCTAATATCTTCTTCAACTAAAACTTCTTGTAGCATCATCAAAACAAATTTCTTCAAGATTTACCAATACTCCTTATTGGTAACAATCTCCCCCTTTTTGATGATGATCAAAAATTCAATTTTAAAAGCATTTCTAATTTCCTGCACAGATTCCATACTTACAAACATGTTAGTAATAACTGCACTACTTAAATTAGAAGTTTTCTCCCCTTTTTGATCATAAGCAAAAAGTAAAAAAGTGGAAAAACAACTCCCCCTCAAATTTTTCTCCCCCTCAACAAAAGAATTGATGCATTTCAAAACAGAAATAAAATTAAAATTTCATAACATGAAAGAACAGAATACCTTATGGAATATAAGAAAAACAGAAATTCAACTCTAACTAAGAAGTACAAACAATATTAATTAATCCATAATAGAGATAAAAACAAGATATCTAACAAACTCATATATCTTCCCCTGAATGTAATAATCCCCTTTTAAAAACAGACTCAAAAAAATTTTTTTTAAAAAAAAAGTTTTTTTTTTTTTTTTTTTTTTTTTTTTTTTACGTTGTGACTTAAGATAATCGATTATTACTTTAAATAATCGATTATTTGCGAGCCAAATTTCCAAAATCCAAATTTTGAGGACGAGATAATCGATTATTACCCTTGGTAATCGATTATTTACGTTAATTTTCGAAAAACACAAAGTTGGGCCAAATTTTCAACCTAAGACACATCTAACATTCATAAATTATTTCAAAGCTCTTAAAAAATACCAGGATACCATAGAGTCTTTTTTTTTCCTTTTGAAAAATTAACCTGCAAAACAAAACAATAGAGTTTTGGTCCCCATAATCTCATTTGGGTCCTTTGAGGTTAGAGACAATTTACTTTATAACAGGAATCCAAGCATATTTTCCATTTGGAACATCAAAATGTTTAATTCTACATTTGTTAGAAGTGTGCCCCTTTTTCATACAATAAAAGCATGTGACAACATTTGAGTTTCTATAAGACACAGTTCCTTTTTCAACCCATACCCTACGAGTTCTTTTAATTTGGTTCTTACTTTTAAAAACACTTTTGTTTTTATAAACCTTTCTAACAGTTATAGGCATTTCAATATTATTATTTCCAGTTGCAACTTCAAGAAGATTTTCAAGAATATCAATATCAAGCATATGATTCTTACATGAAAGACATTCAACAGGATGTTCAACATTTGAAGACTCTTTCATTTCCAAGTTGCAAATTTTATTTCTCAAACTTACTTCCTCATCTAATGCCTTCTCATATTTAATTCGCAATTCTTTAAATTCCTTTTTCAAATTTTTATGAGCAACATTCAATTTTTCAGATTCATCAAGCAATTCAAGAAAAGCTTTTTGCAAATCAAATTCACTAGATTCATAGCTAGAATTACTTACTTGGCTTCCAGCATCATCAAAATTAGCTGTCAAACACAAGTTTATTTCTTCAACAGAATCACTTGAACTAGAGGTGGTTGATGCATTATCCTCCAAGGCAATGTGAACCTTCTTCTTCTTGTGAATTTTCTTTTCTTTTCTTTCTTTACTTCTTTTGTTGCTTGAACAATAAGCTTTAACATGGCCTCTTTCACCACATCCATAACATTTGAAACTTGAAGAGGAACCTTGATAGTCCTTCTTTTCCTTCAAGATTTTGCTTTCAGATAATTTATCATTGGCCATCAAGCATAGATTTTCTTGCTCATTAGAATCGCTTGAGCTTGAGGAGTTTGATGTAGAGCATGAATTCGAACAAGTCAACTTAGCCACATTCGATACTTCATCATGAGTGACTTTTAAAAATTCCCACATTTCCTGAGCACTTTCATAAACAGAAACTTTGAAAAAATCATCAATGGTTAGTGCAGAAAAAATTATATTCCGAGCCTTAATATCAAATTGGGCTCTTCTATTTTCCTCAACAGTCCAATCAAAATATGATTTTTCAGTCTCTACACCATCAACAGTATTCATAGGAATATAAGGGCCATTTTGTACAGCTTCCCAAATACCTCTATCAATAGATCCCATAAAAATCTCCATTCTAACTTTCAAAAAACCATAGTTATCACCAGTAAACAATGGAGGTCTGTTAATGGAAGCACCCTCGGCATATACTTGAGTTTGATGACCGGCCATTTTCGAAACAAATTTGAAAAAATATCAAAGCAAGCTCTGATACCAATTGTTGGAACAATCGGTACCGTTATAGAGTCGCGCAGCGGAATAAAATATTCGGAAAGCGTGTTACGGTCACAAATCAAGTTTAATGGTCCGTTTTAGAAAAACAATTTTCTTAGAGAAAATTTATCAAACAGTTGATATGCGTAAAAGATAAAGAGTGTAGGGAATAGAAAATCACACAAGCAATTTTTATCCTGGTTCGATTCAAAAGAATCTACGTCCAGTCGTTAATCACTATAAATAGTGATTAACCTTTTTCACTAAAAAGTTATTTAACAGATTACAAGAAATAGTGAATAAAGCAGATAAATAAACATTCCTTCGACGAACGAACCGGAAGAAGAACACTCTGCCAACTCGAAGAGAACCGCTCCGACTATCGACAAACGAAACACGAGCTTCTCCTATTCACGAGACCAGGCAGAGCACCTTGCTAACTTGAAGAGAGCTTGCTCCGACTATCGACACACGACACGCGAGCCTCTCCTGTTCACGAGACCAAGCAAGGGAACTTGAACTATAGCTTCTGAGAACTTCCTCTGACAAACAGTATTCTGCAAGAGCTTCTGTTCAACAACGTTACCTTCTGATTTCTCCAAATCAAAATATATAGCCAAGTACACTGAATGTCAAAGGACAGCTCCCAACTGCCATGAATAATCGATTATTCAAGTCCGTTACAGGTTTTCAAAGATGTGATAATCGATTATATGAAGTGATAATCGATTATTCAAGTATGACTTGTGATAATCGATTATTGCTTAATCATAATCGATTATTGCAGGTTAAAAATGCAAGTTTTACAAGGTTTACAAGAATTTCCTACTACATTTAATTTCTACAACTTGCTTTTAACTAATTCTAATATCTTCTTCAACTAAAACTTCTTGTAGCATCATCAAAACAAATTTCTTCAAGATTTACCAATACTCCTTATTGGTAACAAACTTAATCAAGCATATTTGAAATCACTTACACTATGAATTATATGTATGTATCCATGAAACAAAATACTGCATCATGAAGTACTGGAACTAGTGTCGTCAAAATGGGTTGAAATCCGTGAGTCAACCTGGCTCATCACGGGTTTGAGTCGAGTTGGGTTGGAAAAAAATGCAAAAACTTTTATGCGAGCCAATTTTGACCCGCCTCATTAAGAACCCGGCTCACACGGGTTGAACCCGTGGTGGGTCAAGTTTAGGAATGACAACAGGGCAGGTCGGGCACGGGTAATGCTTACTCGCAACCCGACCCGCCGGATAAAACTGTACCTGCTACCCGACCCGCTACCCACGCGGGTACCCGTTTAAAAAATATCCGCGGGTATTTTAAAACCCGCGGATACCCGCATAAAATAAAAAAAATATTTAATATATTTTTAAAATAAAACTTAAATAAAATTACAAAAAAATATGTAATATAATATAAATTAAATTTAATTTTAAATTTAATTAAATTTAACCTAATAAAATATAATTTTATTTTATTTTTAATTAAATTTAATTAAAAGATATATAAATTATTAATTTTCTTTTAAGTTTTTGTGGGTAACGGATACCCGCGGGGTGGGTAGTATACTACCCGTACCCGATCCGTTTAGAAGCG
This sequence comes from Vigna umbellata, assembly GCF_029865625.1. Taxonomy (NCBI): domain Eukaryota; kingdom Viridiplantae; phylum Streptophyta; class Magnoliopsida; order Fabales; family Fabaceae; genus Vigna; species Vigna umbellata. The sequence continues at coordinate 88,818,289 of NC_142165.1, read as the reverse complement.
GGTATTAAAATATCCCTTATCCGTTACCCACGGGTAGTAAATACCCGCGGATAATAACTACCCGTCGCGGATTTTACCCACGGATACCCGTGCCCGCGGGTAAAATTGCCATCCCTAGTCACCAACGCACTTATTTTTTTTTAATTAAATCAAATTAATTAAATTAATTATTCAAATTCTATTTTTTTTATTGGAATCAAATTAATTAAATTAATTATTTAAAATGCACAACCTTTACTTAGCAATAGAGTGTTTCGCGTTGCTGTCTTTCCAAAAGTTTTCCTCTGCAAATAAAATCCTAAGATTATAGATTGGATAATATTATAGATGGAGATAAAGAAAAAGATGTTTCAAGAGAGCATAATACTGTGCATTTATCTATTCATGACTTCAATTTAATAGATGAATAATATTATAGATTGGATATTTTAGGAATATGTCATTTGTTTTATCTTGTTTTTAGACTTATATACAAGCATGACAAATTTATCTTGTGCTATATATTTTTGTTAACGGTTATATGTAGTTTCTTGGTCAAACGGTTGTCTATGTCTCATTAAACTAAATTAACAAAATTTTATGTTTGATAGCTTAGAATATATATAACTATATATTCTTTTGTTCAATTTTCTTTTATATCAATTGGTCCAATTATTACTGTTTGAATTTGATCGATCAAAGTAACATGTCATAAGAGTCTTAGAAGAAGAGGTTGAAAAAAAAGTTAATTAAGTGAGCTAATGATCCAACCCGTTTAACCCACCAACCCGTGGTGGGTCGGGTCGGGTTCAAATTTTTTCGGCTCACTAATAAATGAGTCGGGTTGGGTTGACTCACTAAGTGGCCAACCCGTGATGGGTCAGACCGGGTTACCCGTTTTGACAACTCTAACTGAACCGAATATGAATGGTTAGAACTGAATACAAAGTGTTTGGAATCAGATATAAGATATTTGGAATTTGTTCCATCACCTTATATTTTACTTTTTCCCTCATTTTATGACGGATAAAATGGGGTTTTCACCCATAATCAATACAAATATCTTCTTATCAGTAGAGATTAAAAATGCATTTCATTCGCAAATTCTCTCTCTACCCTCCTTTCAAATTCATTAATACAAACACATATTATCACCCAATTCCGTCTTTTCTTATTCGTTTGAACATCACAATCTTATGAAGCAAATTATATCATTTCCAACAATATTTTCTCTCTATATATATCTTTTATAAACATAAGCAAACACATAAAAATAGTTTATAGAATCAAATCAAAGCAAATCGAGGAGCAATACCAGCTGACAATCACTAGTGCAAAAAAGACCTTTAATGTCACCCTTTAGACGTCTGAACCTCGAATATCCAACGTAAAAAATGACCGGTGGCATTTTTCGTAAATAAAACAACTATTTAGACGTCGGCTATGGAGGGGCCCGACGTCTAAATACTCATATACGTCGGCTCCCCCGAATAGACGCCAAAACTAAACGAAAAAGTTACAAATTTTTTTTATTCTATTTAGACGTCTGTTATGGAGGGAACCGACTTCTAAAGCACTTTAGACGTCTGTTATTGGGGAAACCGACGTCTAAATACACAACCCAGAAATTTAAAAAGTCAATTTTTGACTCCATTTAGACGTCTGATCCCTCCACTCTGACTTTTAGACGTCTGTTATTGGGGGAACCGACGTCTAAATGCGCAGCCCAAGAATTTAAAAAGTCACTTCTTGACTCCATTTAGACGTTTGATCCCGCCACTCCTACTTCTAAAGCACTTTAGACATCTGTTATTAGGGGAACTGATGTCTAAATACACAACCCAATAATTTAATAAGTCACTTATTGACTCCATTTAGACGTCTGAAACCTCCACTCCGAATTCTAAAGCACTTTAGACGTCTGTTATTGGGGGAACCGACGTCTAAATACACAACCCAGAAATTTAAAAGTCACTTTTTGACTCCATTTAGACGTCTGATCCCGTCACACCGACTTCTAAAGCACTTTAGACGTCTGTTATTGGGGGAACCGATGTCTAAATGTCGGCATTAAAACACAGCGAACGCGAGACAACCGTTACGCGCATTCATTATTCATCATCTTTGTCTCGATTTCTCTCTATAGGTTATGCTTTTCAGGTTCATTTTCTCACTTTTACACCGTTTTAAATTAATTTTACTCCGATTACATCACTTTTGATGCATTACCTTTAATTTGAACCGATTAAAATGTATTTTTGTTGGGTTTTAGTGTAGTTATTCTCGTGTCCTTCGACGGCATTCTTCGGCGGCGATTTCTTGCGTTTTGCACTCCTCCAATTCCCTCCACTATGTTTTTAAAACCATCCAATAAAAAAATGTACAATACATTCTCTTCAACTAAAATATAAAGTTGTAAACTCGAATCACCATGAGTTAGGAGCAACCTCAGAGACGTCTGACCAGTATGAATCGGACGTCTATATAGACGTCTCATTAACGTCACCCATATAGACATTGGACAAAGATCAGACGTTAAAAGCCTAAAATAACATATGTCTAAAGTCTTTTCTGTACTAGTGAATGAAAATGAGTTTAAAAAACCAAAATATACCCAAACAAAAGCTACAACAAATAGTTTTTATATAATCGTGCATTCTCTTTTAAAACATGCATGTAATCAATGATTAAATGTTTGTGATTATTTAATATGAAATTAGGAAACCAATATTTTCATATCAAAAGTTAATGTGACGTTCGCTGTTATTTTATGTTAAGAACAAAATTGAAGAAATTGCTCAGAGAAAAATATAACTTTTTGTCACATATACTAAAGCCCTCGAGATCTAGTTTAGAGGGTTTCATCTTGACCATGGTTGTAATTAGTATTGTCAATATGTTAAAATATATTAGTTAATTCAGTTCATCATTAGTTTGAGATTGGATTTAAAAAAAAATTACAAATTTTAAACAAGTCAAATTGAACCTAGTTTACTAAAAATTTAACTCACACAGGTAATCTGTGAAGAGTTAGATTGGATAACCATCTCATCTATAAATTTTAAATTATATTAAAATGATGAAAATCCTAAATCAAGATATGTTATAAATTTATTCATTCTAGACTCTAACATTATAGATATATAAGTAACAACAATGATTTGATGATAGATAGTAATCTATTTTTTATTTTTGTGTTTTTTGATTGTATTTGGAGTTTAACTTGATTTTGGATTGTATTATATTTTTTATATTTTGAATTATATTTGGAGTTTGACATCATTTTTTATTGCATTTGGATTAAATTTTATTTATATTTTAATTAAAAAAATTATTACTTTTTTAAGATAAAAGAAAAAAAAATTATAATTTAGTGAGTAAGTGAATCAACCTATTTAATCCACTAATCTATAATGAATCAAACCAAATTTAAAAATTTTAAACCTACTAGTAAATAAACTAGATTGATTTGATTTATTAAAAGGTTAAGTATGTTTTCAGTCTCTCTTCCAAAGTTTTGTTCATTTTTATCATCTTCCTTAAAAAACTCAAATTTATAGTCCTCAACAAACAACAACGTTAAATTTAAATCTGATGTGACTAACGGTGTGCCACATCACTTTTTTTTTTGAAATGTGTTCATCCTTAACCGTGATCCAAAGGCTGTCGCTACTAGTGTTGCCGACAACCTTAATGCAAGAACAACACCATCACCCGTAATCAATACAAATATCTTCTTATCAGTAGAGATTAAAAATGCATTTCATTAACAGAATCAGGGTCATTAAAACTGAAAAGCTTGGATATTAGGGTTAGGAAGACGATGGAGAAGAAGTGACATGTTGGTGGAAGGATAAAAAGAAGAAGATGTGATAGTTGTTGTGGAGAGAGACAAAATTTATAAGTTTACAACGTGACATTAAATTAGCCCGATTAAAAATTCAAGTTTCTTTAAACAAAACTTCGAAAAAAAAACAAAATCTAAAATAATATAATACTCGAGGACTATATTTATCCCCTCATCAAATAATTAACCTATAACAAGTGAAACCGAATCTTGGATGACCATTTTAATGGTACTAGTTATCCTTATGTGGCATGTGATTCACCTCTTAGTTTCAATAATTTGTTTGATTTGATTACCATCAACAACGAATCTGCTACAACTTTTTTTGACAGTCAAATAAAATATGATAAGTATAAAAAAGTACAGGCGGTGCAGTCTTCGAAAATCATACGGAAGAGAGCAGTGGTATAAGTTTGCAACTTTGACGTTGACAGTAGAAAATCAACAATTTTTTTAAAAGTATTTATTGAGAAAAAGTTATAATAGTTGAAAATAATTTATAAATACAGTAATGTATCTTCAAATTATTTTTGTTTTCAACTCTAAATGTTCTACTCTTGATGTAAAAAAAAAAGATGTATGATAAAATTGTATGATAAAATTATTTATTAATTTTAAATTAAAAACAAAAGTTTAAAAAATATTTTAAAAATTAATTTAACCTTCAAATATTTTTGAATAACTTCTAAGAATTCAACTATTCTGGAAACCGTTTAAGTTTTTAACAGTTTTTGAAACTGTTTAAACTTGTAACAATTTTAAAAAATCGTTTAAATCTTCAATAATTTTTGAAAATTATTTAAGTCTTCAACTGTTTTTGAAAAATTATTTAAAATTTTAACTATTTTAAAAATTGTTGAAGATTTATACGGTTTTTAAAAATTGTTTAGACCTTCAAAGTTTTATAAAATTGTTTTAGATTTTTAATATAACTTTTTGCAAAAACCATTTAAAAACAAAATCAGAATTTGGTTTTTCGAAAATCCAAATCCTAAGGTATCTTTTTGTAAAAATTATTGAAAGAAGAAGTTAGAATTTGGTTTTTCAAAAATTAAAATTTAACCTCTTACAAAATTGTGCTATCCATGATCTTCGTAAATTAAAAGAAAAAAAAAACATGTTATATGAGAAAAAGAAATCAAAGAACATAATGCAACTACTTGAAAACTTTTGCGCCTACCCAAACCCACATCAAAACTTGACATGTGCTCATTGTCTTTCAAGCTTTTTTTTCCTGTTCCTGTGCTATTTTTTCCTTGTCGCATTTAGTTTCGTGAAAAATTTCTGCACAATACGTCTTGATAAGGAAAGAAAAGAAAATGTGAGTCATGATTTGACTTTTCAAAATTTGAAAAGCCCTGACCCATTACTCACTATAAATAGAGAAGAGAAATGCAAAGTAATGACTACAAGCCTCAGAAGAAAACATGGGTTCAGAAAATAAGCATTTTGTTCTGGTGCATGGGGCTTGCCATGGAGCTTGGTGCTGGTACAAGCTCAAGCCCCGCTTGGAATCTGCTGGCCACAAGGTGACCGTGCTCGACCTTGCAGCTTCCGGCATCAACCTGCAGAAAATTGAAGATGTTCATACTTTCTCACAGTACTCTGAGCCTTTACTGCAGCTATTGGCGACAATTCCCCCAAATGAAAAGGTTATTCTGGTCGGTCATAGCCTTGGGGGACTCAACATAGCACTTGCCATGGAGAAATTCCCAGAAAAAGTTTCGGTTGGTGTTTTCTTAACGGCTTTTACTCCAGACATTGAACACCACCCATCTTATGTTCTGGAAAAGGTATGCTTCTGATACTTCATACTACCACTGCAAATTTTTGAACTATTTTATTTGCAAAGTGAAATGCCTGCCCACCTAATGCAAATAATGTTACTCATTGACAGACAAAAGTCACCACTATATTCAATTAATTAATATAGAAGACAAAAAACTTTTATGTTGTCGTTTTCTCTTCCTTTTTCCTTACATAATTAACCTTATACCACGTTTGAAGCATTCAAAACAGTGATCCGACTTCTCTCTTGCTCTGGTCAAAATGCCTCAAATAAATCCAATTTTCGAACATCTTAATTATACAGTTTCCGTTTACGATGCATAGAAATTAGGAGTATGTGAACTCTCTTGCAAAGATCATTCTTAACAAGTGAAAAATCTTTTGATCCTCAATTATCCTTACAAGTTTCTTTTCCTTTTGCTTTCAATTACAATTAAGTAGTAGAATGAGAGAATGATTTTTACTTGAACAGTACAATGAGAGGACTGAATCGGCCGCATGGTTAGACACTGAATTTTCGCCATGTGGAAGCAAAACATTAATGTTCTTTGGTCCCAAGTTCATATCTGACAAGCTGTATCAGCTCACCTCCATCGAGGTAACTACCTATTAAGAGTTATGGCACTTGCATCAATGATCTTTGTTTTTAATTCATCTCTTGGAAAGGTTTTCAATGAATATTAAAGAGTTTTGGATCTTGCAGGACCTTCAATTGGCCAAGAGTTTAGCAAGGCCATCGTCACTCTTCATGGAAGACTTGTCAACGCAAAAGAAGTTCTCGAAAGATGGATATGGGTCAGTTCCACGTGTCTTTGTTCTATGCACCGAGGACCTTGCAATTCCTGTGGAATATCAGCACTGGATGATCCAAAATGTTGTCTTCAATGACGTTCTAGAGATCAAAGGCGCAGATCACATGCCTATGCTTTGCGTCCCACAACAACTCTTCGATTCTCTCCAACAGATAGCTACTAAATATTAATTACCTCATCATCATGCTTTAAACGTGTTTGTTGTCTTTCACTTTCACTTGTCTTATAGAATTATAAGATCGTAATCCAAACTATAATGTGGCTTTTCCAATACTTATAATAAACTTGTTCTAGTTTCGTCAAAATTTCTCTTATTTTTGTTTCTAAATTATCTGCGTTTCAAGGTTTCTTTTATACATAGATTACGAATAGTAATATATATATATATATATATATATATATATATATATATATATATATATATATATATATATATATGTATGTATGTGTGTCAAACTGATTAAATTTATAATTTATAGTTGAATGTTACATCTTATTTTAATAGTATACAACTATTAAAAAAAAAACTTACAAACGAATATGTTGCAACCGTAATCGCGACGGGACGACGATTCAAAATTTTATTTATCCGGACGAAATTGGATATTGACAGAATAAAAAGAAAAAATTATCAAAGAGAATATATACAAAAAGTACTATTACACCAAATCAAAAGCCTACAACTATTTTGCAAAATTTAATTTACAAAAAATCTAACTCTAAACTTTAGCATCACTCCAACACTGAATCAACTAGAACATCTTCATATGCTCACACCACTAAGATAATTATTACAAACAATAAACACACAAGCAGACAAACAAAAAAGAAATGGTAACTAATGTACTAAAAACAATTATATATATGAAGTTTATAGAAGTACACATATAACACAAATAAATCAATAAATCCTAAGACATACAATCCTTCCCTGTAGACCTAACCATCCAGATACATGTATTGATATCAAACTCTAGGGGTCCTGCACCCGGTGGCGATAACGCAACTTGCCCACACATACTACCACACACCGAGGTTAATCCGTCAAACATCTATGACCAAGAAATAACCATAGACTAAGGACCTTCTGCTACTCTTCACGACATAATCATTCTTCTTTACTTGAGATTGAAAGTTATTAAGAGTGTCCAAATAACCTTAATACAGAGCAACCTATATCAATACATACACTACACATAACCATCTTAAGGATTTCTCCTTGAACTCCTTACAATATCATATACAATCTCATCACATACCACATGTAATCATATCCACCTGCATCATCCATTAAACCTAAAAAAAACTTCAATATAAACAAGGATGAAAATTCTATACAACATATTTTAAACAAACAAATTATAGAAAACAATCACAATTCTATTACAACAGGGATCACTCAATGAGCAAGATCCCTCGCCCAACGAATTACTAAGAAAAAAAATAAGACGTAGACCTACAAGGAGAAGTGGCGTTCAACGCCCTAAATAATTGCTAAGTGCCCAAAAAGTCAGAGAGCTCACTAACTTCGTAGCACTTAGCGCCCATATAGACGCTCAAGCATGGAGCCCAATGGCTTTTGGGTTTGGTAGCGCTTAACACCACACAATGTCGCTCAATGCTATACTAGAAGACAATGACTTTGAAACTTGATTTGGATGCACTCAAGACTTATTCAAATATTGGAAAAGTTCTAAAAGCAAGAAAGGAAAAACTCTTATACCAAGATAGTTTAAGGTATTGAATTGTCTCTTTCCATTTATCATGTGTATGTTTATATAAAAAAAAATAACCTACAATTGTGCTCATAAATACAAATATTATTCTAAAGTGATGTTAATGAATGATTACAGTAATTAATGTAATATTACATAATAAAAAAAATTAATATTTTGAATAACTAAAATAAAAAATAATAAGATATTGAACAAAATGTTTGATTTTGTCTAACTCCTAACTGCACTCCGTCCTGATGTAGCTTTATAAGCCCCAGTTGACTCTCACAATTTTGAATTTCCACTAGGACCATCTTTAGTAACAAAAATGATATTAACACATTTTCTAAAAACTTGTTTTCAGTTGAAATTTATTGAAAATTAGGAAATCCTATGAATAAATTGTTAACCAATAATACAGAATGTGTTAGAAGAAGAATGTCAGAGACTGCGTTGCTAGAACTCTTCTTTCAATAGTCATGCATTGACCTCAATTAAGGAGACTAAGACAGCAGCCATCATTCCAAAAGCAGGAGCAGCATCAAATGTTGCAGCACCCCACTCAACAGGGTATGGGATCTTTATCCTGTGGCAACATCTTCAAGAGTGAATAGCAACAGCTCAAAAGTGCAGCATGCACCTAAATTATGATTACAAATTGAAGTATTTTAAGAGATTTTTTGGTACAAACCTTGGAGCAGAAGAAATGAGGTTGGCCCTGTCTGTTCTGCAATTATGTTGGGCTAAGTCATGATATTGTTTGTATGCTCCATTAGCTGTTAACAGATGTGCATATGCCCATATCACTGTGGTTGATATTAGGAGGGCAAATCGATCTAGTATAGGTAGCTCTCTAGTACGAAAATTTTTCATGTAAACAGAAAGAGTCGAAACATTGTCATTAATTATTGTATTGTCAATAGAGAAAAATCAGCAAATATTAGACATGCACAATAAATACCCTTCTGTGGCCCTCCCCACGTTGTTATCATGTAAGACTTCAAATACCCTTCTGTTAAAACCACATTTTAGAGTCAAGTGTAAAAAGTTCACTTAAGATATTTCACACAGGGTGCTTTAATTAGCTTACCTGTGTTAACATAAAATTAAAGAACATAAATTTTGTGATGATATCTCAAAGTCAAGTCTCAAGTGATCTTATTTTTAATAGATTTATGTATAGGATATGGCTTATATTTGATTCCATGTATTGTTTGTCTTAAGTTGGGTTAACATTTATTTTGAATCAGAAAACCTCGTTTTATATTCAAGATAATTGATTATTTATAATAATCGATTATGAGTAATCAATTATGACTTGCCATAATTGATTATAATGAGAAATTATGAGAATTTTTAAGCAAGTTTCTTTTACCGTTGTGCATTCATTAAATGCATAATTAATTATCATAGTTAGATAATTGATTGGAGGTATCCTTGAGTGAAATCTCTATAAATTAAATATTAAATTGAGACTCTCATTCTAAAAGACGAAATATAAAATACAAAATAAGTGTATTTTAAAAAATCTTATCAAATTAAGTGTTCTAGAGTTTGTTAAACCCTTGTGTTGTGGCTTTGAGAACTTGGTGTGTTGGCATAGAGCGATAACTTTCATAAGGAGTGTGATTGAGTGTTGTTGTTGTTGAGTTAAAAGCCTATCATCCTTCGCCATTCGGAGGAGGTGTTCATCCTTTGTGAAGATTCAGAGGAGTTGTTCATCCTTTGTGGGTTATAGGAGAAGTGACTTTCATCTCTTGGGGTAAGAAGAGAAGTGGTTTCTAAACTTTTACAAATTGGTTCTTTGATTGTAATTGTTTTGTGAGTAGTGAACTGTTTATCTTGATTTGAGATAAGCGACTGAATGTAGGATTGGTAAGATCCGAATCAAGATAAAATCATTTGTGCAAATTTCTCTCAACCTTAGTCTCTTTATTTGTTATTTTTATTTGCTTGATAAGTTTAATTGAATAGAAATTAAAAGGCACACGTTTGTCTTAAAAATCTTCTTAATTTGTTATTCTACGTTAATCATTACAGTGTTGGTGCTCTGACAACTTGAACTATCAATGTGAATTTGATTGGTACCTGAGAGAAAGCTACAAACAGAATCAACATGGGAATTCCAATTTGAACGCAATGACCGACCTGAAAAAATTCAAAAAACTATGGTAAGGAGCAAGAGCCAAGGAGATATGGATTATAATTTTTAACTTAGATCACAGACAAATTGTATCATTAGCAAATAGGTTATAGTTATACCATAGGGAAGCCTAGGTCAAATAACCCAAAACCAGCTAATGCAATTACTGGAACCATTCCAAGAGGGCTGAAAAACCTGTTAAATAAAGCAAGAAGAATATAAGTATTTCATGAGTGGAATAGAGAATGTGACGGTCTTATCAGCATGTGAATATTCAACATTAAAAAACTAGTTTGTAAAATGGAGATTGTAACCTAATAATTCCAATAGAAAGAATATCTATATATCTATATGAGAGCTTACCTAGAACAAATGCCCCATAATTGACTAAAACCCAAAATATTTGTATGTTTGATGCCACTATCATTGTCCCTTGTACTGCTCTCATGGTTTTAAGAAATCTCTGCAGATAAATAAAAGGTATCAGAGTTTAATCTCTTGAGATAAACTTCAATGCTTAAACTCACATTCTATTTAACAGGCTACAATTACTTTTGGTAGAATATACACCACGATAGCAACACTACAGCATACCACACGCACTGCAACTTAGAAATCTATTATAATAACTAGGGCTGGGCAAAAAAAACTAATTTGTACTGAACTATAGTTAACTGTACTTTATAATCCTAAAAAAAACTAATCCATTTTTACTAAAAAGTTAAATACACTGTTTTATAGTTTAGTTTTTAAAACCGAACTTATCACATTTTTAGTTCAAGTTAACTGTAGGAGAACTGTACTGTGCTTTTCTATCCCTCTCTCATTTTCAACTATTTTTGAAATGTGACCCTCCCTTAGCTTATGCGGCGTTGCCCACCATAATTGTAACTCCAACTAGTTCATCAAGTATAGAGTCTTCTTCTCAAGAAAATAATTGTAACTCCAACAACCATGTAACTCTTACTGATATCCAAGGGAGATAACAATATAAAATCATTTTCACTGTGAAAATTGCTGCCATTCTATATGCTGATGTTTATTGAGTTATGTTTATCCACTGCAAGTCTTATTTTCTAGATAATCAAACATTCAATATAACAGTAATCCTTTAATGATGGCCTTTAATAAACTATCTGACAGTAGTGCTTAATTATGGATAAAAGCGGATGATGAAAATTCTAGAATAAAAATCACTGTACAATAGAAGCCTTTGGAAAGAGAAAATGACAATGGATCAGACGTCAAATTGTAGAAAATAAAGTAAGTAGTCAATATTGGCGGTTCAATATAAGATGAACAGTCAGAAGCCAAAACTGCTAAACCTGTAACATATTTCCAACCTTGATTGAAATCACTGATTGATGAAAAAGGGACTGATTTGAAATATTGTAACAGTTTACTGTACTATAACTGAACTAACTGAACTAAAAATTAATTCAGTGCAGTTTGTCCGAACTGTTTTTTAGTTCAGTTCAGGCGAACCATTTTATAGTTAACTACAAATCTTTATAATACAATGCAGTTCAGTATATTTTGCCCACCCCTAATAGTAACTACATATTGGAAGAGCAAGCACGGCGAGAGCTTCACCCACCACAAACGAGAACTTCAACCGTGACAACAACAACCGCGATAATTTGACCCACTCGTCATGGCATAAGCAAATGGCAACCAGTGAACGAGGCAACCAACGAACGAGGCAATGATAACTAGTGACAACAAAGAACGAAAACAAACAAGCGAAGTTTAACGACAATTTTGAGAAAACAAGATTTGGGACAAGGTGAATAAACGGATAAGAGAGAAAATGAAGCGCGCAAGGAGATTTGGAACAGAATATCAAAGCTTCTATATGCCAGTTACATTATCTAACAAGTATAGGAAAAGTTCTCCAATATTACATTAATGTCATCATGTAATTTTATCATGCCCTAGGTTTAGTCAACATAGAAAAACGACTTTCTACACCTAGTTTGAGTGTAAACGGTATAGAATTTTTATAATTTATTATAATTTTATCACTCATCACTTTCTGTACTTATTCTAAGTACAATTAGTATAAAGAAACTTCTTTTATAAAGATACTCTGACTGCACCACTTTTTTATATCGATAAATTTTAACAAATATAAAAACTTAAAAGATCATATATTATTTTAAAAAGAAAGATAGTATATTATTTTAAGGAGTAAGATCATATAAATTACACAAATATAAAACTAAACTAATTATTTTAAAATCATTATATGATATGATTTAAATATATATTTATAGTTGTTAATTATTTTATTTTAAATAAGTTATATTATATATATATATATATATATATATATATATATATATATATATATATATTACACTCTCAACATAAAATACACATTAAATAAATTATAATTGAATCATTTTTATTTAAGATTGCAAAGGCCACCAACTATATTCATTAGAAAAGAACATTTTAACATTGAGTAAAACATTTCTTTAATGGCTTTACAATTCTCATTGTTGGAGCCATCAATAAAACTTAGGACTGTCAAAGATAGGTATAAAAAATATCGTTATCATGTGTTTAGTACATCCTATATAAATTTATGTGTTACTAAAAAGATATACATCGATTAAGATACAAACCCTATATTCAATACTAATACATTTAATAGAAATCATACAAATAGTTCCAATATAATAAAGATATATTTCGAAACTGTAAAAGATATACATGTAATATCTTCTCACAATGTAAATTAAACATAAAAAATTATCAAAACAAACTTCATAAAAGACACAGACGAAGTAACTAGGATAAAGACAACACAAGTCCAATTGAAACGTTAAGCTATTCCAAGGAAAGCAACCAATGATATAATTTAATTTAAATTTGTTTTCGTGCTAAAACTTAGGACTATACATAAGAAAGAGACGTGTACTCAGTGTACTCAGAATCATGACTTTTGAATTTATTAACTGTCAATGATTTATTTATTAATATATTTATAGAAAAAAAAACTGTAATTTTAAAGATAAACACTCTGAACTTCCTTCTTTTATAATATAAGATATATAAGATGTTTTGCTACTTATAAAAAAAATTAAGAAAACATATTTCCAATTTTAACTTCAGATAATTCATCTCATTTATTGGATTAATTTAATTTTGAAACTAAAGGTAAGATGAATTAGGTCATATCACCACATGTTTACATGATGGAACAAGATTATGTATATATATCTATATCCAATACATGATTAAGACACATTCAAATTATCTTTTTCTTTTACAATTTCCATAGATATATTAAAGCATAATAATAAAAAAAGATCAAGAAATTTAGTAGGAACATGCATTGATGACTTTGTGAGGAGACGAGCTAGGAATGTTGCCATTGTCTTTATATCTGCATCCTTCGCCCTTATCTCACTTCTCAGCTCACCAACTTCTTTTTTATATGTTCCTGAACATAATTTGTTCACCTGTATTAATGGAAGTAACAATTGTAGGTTCGATGAACCAAATATTCAATCCTCTTGTTCTCTTCTTAGATGTTGATCTTTTCCAAATACTTTACCATGGAGTCATTAGATGAGATTTCCACCGCAGCAGTCAATCTCAGAAATTTTGTCCCAAATTATTCAAGTTATATATGTTAAGAGAAAAATTTAAAGAACAACAAAATTACAAAATGCATACAAATGGTAATGAGTTGCATGAACAAATATTTTAGTCAAATCGATGAAAATTAATTAATCACTGTCTTTTCACTGATCGATATCATCATTTTGGCGGGCGATCGACAATTGAGTTAGAATTTCACATAGTATGTGAAAATAAATTACATCATAATGGTTTAAATACAACATGGAAAATTTAATCATAAAGTAAATATTAGACAAAGAAATAACATGAAAAACAGGATAACTCATTATTTAACGTAGTCAAATTCTACATGTACATCAAGTATAGACAATCCAGCTTTAAACTATTGGAATCTGTGTTAGCTAGTTAGCTTTAGTTTCTGTTTATTTTATATTGTTAGATTTTAGTTCCTTTTTAGTTTCTTCCTTTATTAGGAGCAGTTCCTAATTTTTCCTGCAATGTCACTAGAGTAAAAAGTCCCTTCCACGATACAGATTTAAGACGTTTCTACAGTTAATGTAGTGAAACAAAAAATGGTCATATGTTCATTAATAAACGAAGTTAAATTTTTTAAAAAGCTGACAATTTACTTAAAAACTGTCATAAAAGTTTCAAAAATCATGATAATTTGATCTCAAACTGTCATGGAAATGGAAAGTTGCGATAGTTAAGTGTAGTTATATGAAATATTAACTTCACTTTCACATACTTCTCACATTTTGTGTCTTAATTTTTCACTGCATTTCTCTATAGTTGCCCACTTACTCTTTCTCCTCGTCGTTGAGTTCATTGTTGTCACCGTTCTTTAGGAGAGCAAGCCACACCACCCTTCGAAAGCATTAATCGTTGCAATGAGGAACAATTTTGGGTTTGCTCCTCCGCCACCCTCACAACCATGGTTCTGGTATAGTGTATTCACTTCTTATTAGAAGGTAGGTTTAAACTTAACTCAACCCCACAAGTGGCTTATAAGGTGAGGTTTGTACCTTACTTATATATTATAATTTGGCCTTATCTCTAGTCGATGTGGGACTTCCAACACATCCCCTTCACATCGAGATATAGACATCTCGTGCGTGATAGTAAAAATTGGGTGGTCCGATAACGGTCCGATAGCAGGTGGAATAGAAATGCCCAAGAAACAAGAAATATCGCTAGGATAGGCTCTAACCATGACTTTGATATCATGTTAGAAGTGGACTTTAAAACCCACTTCCTAATATGGTATCAGAGCCATGGTTAGAGCCTATCATAGCGAGTTCTAAGTGGGCATTCTATTCTTATATTCCACCCGCTATCGGGCTTTATCGGACCACCCAATTTCTACTATCACGCACGAGATGTCTATACCTCGGCGTGAAGGGGTGTGTTGGAAGTCCCACATCGACTAAAGATAAGGTCAAATTATAATATATAAGTGAGGTGCAAACCTCACCTTATAAGCCGGTTTTGTGGGGTTGAGTTAGGCTTAAAAACCCATTTTCTAATACTTCTCCACCTTTCTCCACCCTCCATGTGTGGTTGACGCACTTCTCCACCTTTATCGTCGCCACAAACATTTTTCTCCTCCTTTCACACCCTCGTTTCGCTACTCCTTCCTTCTTCAAAGGAACACTCTTCAAAACACATTGTGTGCCCTAGTCACATTTTCCGCCTCGTGGTTTTCTCTTGCTTTTATCGTGGTTTTCTTCTACTTACTTTTCTCGTGGTCTTCGTCCTAGTACTAGTCTCCATTGCAAGTAAGTTGACTTTCTTTTTTGTTTGATTTTTGAATATGGTTAATAGTATTTGTTATTTATAAATTATATATGATTCACTAGTGCAGAAAGGGCTTTAGACATCCGTTCTTTTGGCCTTTTGACGTCCGACGTTCCCCGACGTCTTTGTGGGTGACGTTACTCAGACGTCGGAGGTTCACATCGGACGTCTATATAGACGTCCGATGTGTCAGGCCGGACGTGTATATAGACGTCCGGTGTACACCCTCGGACGTCCATATAGACGTCCCCACGTGCCCGTTTAACGTCCCCATAGACGTCTGTCTCCTCGCTCCCCCGACGTCTACCTGCCTGAATTGTTTTGTGGTAGGGGCTAGGGTTGGACGTCCGTTTGTGCACTGCCAGATGTCTATAGACGTCCGACATTGCACTAACCGACGTCTACTAGGTGTTTTTTTTAAAAATTAATTTATTTTTGCAATAAAACCACACCTGAAAAGCAGAAAATTGTCCCAGAACAATTTTGCAATAATATAAATAATCGTTTCATATAAACAAAGTTCTACTTAATGTAAACTATAATCCACTACCAAAACTATCAACATAAAACTTAAACTAAAACTAAGCAATGTTCAACAACAAATAAAACTATTCCTAACTCCATCTTTGCAGAAGATAAGCGGTCCACTCCTGTCTTATCTGTTTAATTGTGTCGTCTGGAATAGGCGTTGTACTCTTAAAGCGCTGCAAAATTCAAGAAAGATTCATTATGGTTTCATATATGTTTGAAGATGAATTTGATTTGTAATGTATTCATGGTATACATCATTACCTCATTACAGTCATCTGTAATGACAGCTCGAATAATGGTCTTAATCCAACACATCACATAGAAGCCATATTCCCATGAATCTAGCTGCTGGTTACACTAAAATGACAAACTAAATAGTTAAGAATTTAGATCATTCAATAACATAGAAAATGAATTAGAAACTATAAATGACTTACAACCTTTGGATACAAAATTTGAACCAATTGACCACGAGATTTACCAATAACTCTGTACAGATTGAAAACACAAAGTATAATTAATATGACTATATTTATCATAAAAGTTGAAGGTGGACATCAAATTCAAAGTCATTTTTGGAGAAACAGTTACCCTTGAAGCATGGTTCTCAAGTCATTTTTCATCCTCCTGTGCAACGAACAAAACCATATAATTTTACATTGTTTGGGAATGATGACCATCAGCTGTCAGTGCGACCTATCAAGAAGGACAAATAGTTATTCAACTAATTAAGGAAACTATAATAATGAAATGACCACATATAACAACACCTACCCCTCAATGTATGGCACAAGGTATACCTCTCTTTTTGACTCATCCATCCATGTTTGCAAATAATGTTGTCTGTTTTGAAGTGTGTTACCAGACGGTTGAATGGTCTGAGGTTCAACAAATCCGTACATGGAAGACCGACCTTGGTCTACAACGATTTTGTCCATGTACCTAAAACAACAAAGTTAAGTTGTTAGAAACTATAACAATGTAAATAAAAGTAATATGAAAGACCAAATTGACTATCTTACATGCACCACAATCAAATGTGCATCCGGAGAACAACACAAATACTGGACCGAAATTTTATCAATCTTATCCATAAACTCCAATTGACATGTTATTGCAAATTATGAAAATTAATTTTCTCAAACTGTCCAATCGGACAATTCAAAATTTAACACAAACGATTAAAAGATTAATCGTTTGTGTTAAATTTCAAACGGGAACTAAGTGTCACTCAATGATTTGATACTTATAATAACACAACTAATACATGCATATTCAAAAGCCAATAACACATGCATACCTTAGAGTAAAAAACATGCATACACAAAACCCAATTACATGCATACAAAAATTTATCAACCAACAAGCTAACCTGAAAAGTAGATTCGAAATGAAAGGGAGGGAAATCGAGGAGGGAACGGCCTAAAACGTAGCCCAAAAACAGTCAAAGAAGCCGCCCAAGAACACGCAAGAGACTGCACCAAAAAGCACCGAAAATGATTTTTAATCGGTTCAAATCAAAGATATTTCATCACAAGGCAATGTAATCGGATTGAAAGTAAATTTAAACGGTCCAAAACAGAGAAAATGCACCTGAAAAAGCAATGGCGCAGACAGCGTTCGCGGGGAAGACGATGAACAGTGAGCGCAACTGCTCGCAGGTTCGCGTTTTAGTATAAATACTATTAGACGTCCGGTACTCTAGGCCCCGACGTCTATAATATTATAGACGTCCGGACCATCACTAATATGACGTCTTTGCAGATTTAAAATTTATATTCGCCGGGGGTTTTAGACGTCCGTGGAAGGGGCCCGGACGTCTATAATATTATAGACGTCCGTCCTAGGGGAAACGGACGTCTAAGAGGCTGAAACAAATGAACGCTTCAACTCCCCTGTTAGCCCATTAAACTTCCTTGGGGAGGGGACCGGACGTCTATAATATTATAGACGTCCGGCCCCCCATATCGGACGTCTAGGGTGCTAACAGGGTGGTTGATGAATTAATTGTCTTCAGCCCCTTAAACGTCCGTTGGGAGGGGGCCCAGATGTCTATAATATTATAGACGTCCGCCCCCAGGAAGGACGTCTAAGAGGCTGAACAAATGAACGCTTCAACTCCCTTGTCAGCCCATTGAACGTCCGTTCGGGAGGGAGACGGACGTCTATAATATTATAGACGTCCGGCCTCCCATATCGGACGTGTAGGGTGCTGACATGGTGGTTGAAGAATTAATTGTCTTCAGCCCCTTAAACTTCCGTCCTGGGGGGCGGACGTCTATAATATTATAGACGTCTGGGCCCCCTCCCAACGGACGTTTAAGGGGCTGAAGACAATTAATTCTTCAACCACCCTGTCAGCACCCTGAACGTCAGATATGGGGGGCCGGACGTCTATAATATTATAAACGTCTGTCTCCCTCCCCAACGGACGTTCAATGGGCTGACAGGGGAGTTGAAGCGTTCATTTGTTCAGCCTCTTAGACGTCCAGGCCCCTCCCACGGACGTCTATAATATTATAGACGTCTGTCCCCCTCCACAACGGACGTCTAGAGTTTCACTTATTTACGAATATGCCACCGGTCAATTATTTACGTTGGGACTTTTGTGAACGGACGTCTATGAAGACGTTAAAAGCCAATTCTACACTAGTGATTTAGATACATTTGATTAATTTTATTATTTAGAATATTATATTATTCATTTACTATATATTATCATATAATTTATCTAATGAGTTTAACTATTATATATAGTATAATAAATAAACTTATAATTTTGAGTGTAACTGGATAACAATAATGATGAAAATTGATTAAGAAAACGGTTGGGATGAGATAATATTATATACCCATTTAAATATATGTTCTAATGCTTTTTTATATGTAATTATTCTATCTTCAATTGACTTTTATATAATTTTTTTAACGAATAATCAATGGATAATAAAGCATTATCCTAAGTTCGTAAAACATGGACAAACTATTTTCTATCTGGATATAATAATTTAGAGTTAATAATTAGATTTAGTTTAATAATTTAAAATGTTTAAGAATTTTGTTCAAAAATTATTTACTTATTATATTTGTTTGAATTGACTTGAATTTTTTTAAACTTTTTGACCTATTTTTAGTATAACCAAATTGTAAATAGATTTAAAGAAATACCAACTTCCACTGTGGTTGCAGAAAAACTGTTATAATATAGTTTACGACAATTATATCTCAAACAGTTGTGATATCAGTTTGCTAGTATTGAATTAAGATCACAATGATTAAAAACCAACCTTGTGATATTTTAATTCTAAATTTTAATTTATGTTTTATGTAAATTCATTTATTTAATGACGGTGTATAACAACATTGTGATATTCAACAATCACAACAATGGCCAAACCGTCATGATTTTTGTCAAATTCTTTATTATGATGTGATCAAGATGGATGAGGAATTTATAGTGAAAAATCTCTTTATGATATGCCTTTTCTATAACAGTGTGTGACATTATACTTCTATTCAGACAAAACTTTATCTTCTTTCTTACGTTTATGTGATATGGGAGCCATCTTCCTTCCGTCATCACTTGTTATTCTAATATAAACATGTCATATGACAAAGAAGATATTGATTGGTGTTTACGAGGCTAACTTTCATAATTGTTAATGAGGCATCTTCATCCATTTAAAACGATTCGCTTGGTTTTAGATGACTAGGGTACAATATCTTTATCCTTCTTGTCTTTTACATAAAACATGTATTTTTCTATTATTAAATGTTTCGGTGGGGTTTGTGTGGTTTGTGAGATCGAGACACTAATCTTCAATTTGTGTACTCTGCTTGTACGTTTCAGTTTAGATTGATTGGTTGTCACTTTAGACAGGAGGGGGAGGTACCTGCAAAAGGCACTTCGACGCTCAAGTTAGGAGCGGTTTTATCAAATGGACTATATGTTATTATGATAGAAAAGGATGATCGTACCTAACATCAGTTGTATTATTTATAGAGTTTGTGGCAGTCAAGCTCAGTAATTCATATTTGATATGGCAATAAATCCAATAATACTTACTAATATATCTGCTCACTTTCCATTAATATCATATTATTGTGTAATATGACCGGTCAATCACTTATAAATAGCGTATATTCGCATTTAACATGACCATTAAACGTATTACTTGGCCATTATTGATATTTAGCTTTCCTGATTAGTGTTTGTCTGACAGCCGGTAGGTTGTCTGTTTTGGCTCCGGATTCTGCTTAGCTGATTGGTTACCGGGTATAGTACATTAAGCCCCCCAAGTCCGAGTTAACCGTGCGGCTTTAGCCGAGGTTAACTATAGGACTTATGAGTTTGAGGAAGGTTGTTGTATCTTATTTGAGCCAAACGGTTTCAACGAGAGGAGTTTACCTCTCGGCCGAGTGGGATTTACCGCTCGGTCTTTGTCTTCAATCTTGACGAGAGGGATTTACCTCTCGGCCAAGAGAAATTTACCTCTTGGTCTTTGATTTTAACTACAGGAATTTACCTCTCGGCCAAGTGGGATTTACCGCTTGGTCTTTGTCTTCAATCTTGACAAGAGGGATTTACCTCTCGGCCAAGAGGGATTTACCTCTTGGTCTTTAATTTCAACGAGAGGAGTTTACCGCTCGGCCGAGTGGGATTTACCGCTCGGTCTTTGCCTTCAAGCTTGTCGAGAGGGATTTACCTCTCGGCCAAGAGGGATTTACCTCTTGGTCTTTGATTTCAACGAGAGGAATTTACCTTTTGGCCAAGTGGGATTTACCACTCGGTCTTTGTCTTCAAACTCTTCCTGAGAGACTTTGTCATTGAACATGAACTTTAATAAAGTTAGCAACCAGTGACTGAGCATGAAATGCTAGGCTTAATTTATTCCATAGTGGAAGCATAAGACAAGAACAAGAATCTAAATCAAATGAAATTGAATTTAAAAATGATATTAATAAAGTTTTGGATGCTTCTCCTCAGTTTATAAATCCACAGACCGATCGTTCACGATGACGACTTGGACTGTGGCTATAGCTCCGCCTCCGTTCGTCCTTTCGATACGTCCACTCGGGACTTCTTCGCCAATATCCTTCTCTGGGGAGGCTTCTTGTTTCCTTTATATACCTACGGAGGTGTCCCGCCCAAACGAGACTCTCTATTTCATTTTTCAGTGTGATACATTCTTCTGTAGTATGTCCATGATTCTGATGGTACCGGCAACTCTTCTTTTCATCTGCGTTTTTCGGAGAAGGTTTCCTTCGAGGTGTGAGAAGTTCTACGTTTAGGGCTTCTTCGAGAACTTTTTCCCTAGGTGCATTGAGGGTTGTATAGTGGTGAAACTTGAACGTTCGGGGAAGCTCCCCACTTTCATCATTGCTGCCAAACGATCGCTTGTCGTCCTTTCTATTTCCGCCTACATCAGCCTCTTGTTGCCGCTTCCTTTGTGACAATCGCATTTTCTCCATACGGATGAACTCAACCGCTCTTTCTTGGAGCTCTTCAATAATTTTTGGTGGTCGTGCATACAATTTTTCAGCAAAGTATCCTAGCCTTAAGCATGAAGGCAAATTGTTAATGATAAAAGAGTGATTGACCTTTTTAACTCGTCATGCGGTTTCGATATACCTTTTCATGAAGGCCTTCAAAGTTTCCCCTCTCTCCTATTTAGTATTTACCAAATCTGTCGGTGCTATCTCCCGTTTCCGATTGGAGGCGTATTGCCTTCTAAAGAGGGTTTCCACAGTGGCGAAGCAATCCACTGTGTTGGGAGGAAGAGTGTTGTATCATTTCAAAGCCTCTTCCTTGAGTGATAATGAGAAGGCTCTACACATGACCAGGTCGTTGTTAGTATAGAATGTCATTGCATTACCGAATGTCATTAGGTGATCGTCCGGATCAGCTGAACCATCATATTTATCCAATACGGGCGGAGTTTTTTCTGGCATTGGAGTTTGCATGATGGTCGCCGTAAAGGGAAGTAAACTGGTAAGTTGAATGGTCTGCAGGGGTGTTGGTTCCCTTCTACCACGACTGCTCGGGTTGGCGTGATTATGGCTTGCTTCTTTATCATTCTCTCGATTTGAGGCGAACCGCTCGAGAGGGACCTGTTCGGCCCTTAGCGTCGTCATCTCCTCTGCATGCCTCTATTGCATCTCTTGTTGTGCATGCGCCTGCGCTTGTACGGTCTGCGCCTATGCCTCAATATGGGCTTGTAACTCTTTGATTAAATCTCTGATGTTCTGCCCTTCCATATTTGTTGTGGTCACATTCAGGCTTCTTCTGCTTGCTCTCGGCCCCACGGTGGGCGCCAAAATGTTTTGGTGGGGTTTGTGAGACCGAGACACTAACCTTCAACTTGTGTACTCCGCTTGTATGTTCCAGTTTAGATCGATTGGTTGTAACTTTGGGCAGGAGGGGGAGGTACCTGAAAAAGACACTCCGACGCTCAAGTTAGGAACGGTTTTAACAAATGGTCTATATTTTATTATGATAGAAAAGGATGATCGTACCTGACATCAGTTGTATTATTTATAGAGTTTGTGGCAGTGAAGTTCATTAATTCATATTTGATATGGCAATAAATCCAATAATACTTGTTAATATACTTGCTAACTGTCCATTAATATCATATTCTTGTGCAATATGACCTGTCAATCACTCTTAAATAACGTATATTCGCATTTAACATGACCATTAAACGTATTAATTGGCCATTAATGATATTTAGCTTTCCTGATTAGTGTTTGTCTGACAGCCGGTCGGTTGCCTTTTTTGACTCTAGATTCTCCTTAACCGATCAGTCACCGGGTATAGTACATTAAAACTCAGATGTTTCATGTTACTTAATTTATTTATATCTAAATTGTCTATATATATATATATATCTTATAATTTTAAAAATAATAAAAATAAGAATTGTAAACTCGTTCATAAACTTGATGAATGAAACTAGACCACTTAAACTTTCTAGACTAACACATTAATGTTACCCTGCATCACCACACAACAAGGCATGGGTGGAAGTTGAAACTCTTACCACAACAGCCTTTATTGATTCTCCCATGCATGACCACATCAGTATGCATAGTTACTTGTATTAGACTATAAAATATACCATGTATTTTACGAATCATCCTACGGTGTCAAAGAAATATTTTTTAATCCTTTTAAAATATTCGAGGCTAGAAGTAATATAAAGAGAAATTGTATCAGCAGCATATACGGCCATTTAAAAACAATATTTATTTTCTTTCCATATTGATGACCATTGTTTCATTGACAAACTAAATTTTCAATAGATTCAAAATAGCAATAAAACAGTTCTAAGTAAAAACAAGGTTTAATGTCTCGGTAGGTCCCTATTTTCGGCGTGAATCTCAAATAGGTCCCTTTTCTTTTCGGCGTCTCAATTGGGTCCCCATTTTTGTAAAATTGTAACAATTAGGGGTCTGCCGTCAAATTGGACAAACGGCCGTTTAATTGTTTCTTACGTGTCAGATGGGAATCATGCCACGTGTCATTACTGAAAACACTGTTCATGCCACGTAAGAAACAATTAAACGGCCGTTTGTCCAATTTGACGGCAGACCCCTAATTGTTACAATTTTACAAAAATGGGGACCCAATTGAGACGCCGAAAAGAAAAGGGACCTATTTGAGATTCACGCCGAAAATAGGGACCTACCGAGACATTAAACCTAAAAACAACAATTTTTAAGATAATGATATACATATAGTTTTTTATAAACACGTATTTTACACATTTTTTCTTCAGCCACATGATATATCATATATATATTTACATAATTTTCTTTTTTTCTTTAGGTATATAGAATATTGTAGATGTTAACATGTAAGCATTTTTATAAGCATTTTTCTTTGTATTTATTGCAAACAGGTAAGAGTTGAAAAGTTAGTACGAGAAATAGTTAAAAAATACGTCGGTCAATATTTGCATCATAATTAAGAATGAATCATGCAGCAAGAAATAAGTATTCCCCCTTCAACTCGATTACAAGAAGAAAGTATTATGAAGAGTTTTTATTAATTATAAGAGGTTAAATAGTCGGTGTAATAAATATTAATATATTTTATTTTTAATATAATAAAAAATAATTATTTGAAAAAATTCATTAAGTTAGTTTGAATTTCATTACAAATTGATATAATTAAATACATATTTATTTTTAATGATTGTTACATTTATTTATTAAAATAAAATTACATTTATATCCAATTACTTTTGTAATTAACATCAATCAGAAGTTTCCTAAAAAGAAGGGCAGGAGTAATATATACTGTGGGGGCAAAGAGATAAAGAGAGGGTAGGAGCCAAGCAAACGAAGGACTATATGTGCACTGTCAACGGTCATTAACAAACTAAATAAACTATATGTAAGTATTAATTCACTGCCAAACTTATAAGACTATTGCTTCCTTAACTTAAATAATTATCTTGGAATTATTTTATTTCAATCGAGAATTACCTTTGTGGGCCTTAATTATTTATGTTCCACTTGAATATTGTTTAGGACGACGGTTGATGTAAGGACCTAATTTTTATTTAACACCTATTCAACGTCACAACAATTATATTTTTTATTTTAAAATATGAAATAATTTAAAATGAGTTAATAAAAAAATATTGTTTTTATTAGATGTTAAATCGGGATAAAAAAACTAAAAGACAGTGTACATAAAACTTGTTTCTATTGGTTAATATACTTACGTATATCCATGATTCACTATTACCAAATCAGTTTTTACCGTCCAACATTTAATGTCAAGAAAAAGTCAACATTTAAAAATATTAGTGAAATTTTTGTAAATAAAATAAACAATTAAACGTTAGATAATCTGTATTGTCTATGTTATATACACTTTATACGTTTATTTTATGTGATATCGACACAATATGATTTTTAAACACGTTAGAAAGTTTAAGGACAATCTTATAACTTTAGTTGTCGGTTCAAGGAGGACACTAATGTAGAATTGGCCTTTAATGTCATCCAATAGATGCTCGTCTACGAAAACACTAACGTAATCCAATAGATGCTCGTCTACGAAAACACTAATGTAAATAATTGACTGGTAGCATTTTCGTAAATAAGTGGGACTTTAGACGTCCGGGATCCCGACGTTTATAATATTATAAACATCGGGACCCCTCCAACGGATGTTTCATTGACTCAAAAAATTAACTCTTCAACTATCCTGTCAACCATTTAAATATGCGTTGTGAAGGAGAGTCCGACGTCTATAATATTATAATATATATATATATATATATATATATATATATATATATATATATATATATATATATATATATATATTGTTCGCTGGTTAAAGTTGATATAATTATTAAAAAATAAATTAATTGATCAAATTATTGTAAATTTTATAAATAAATATTTAATTTTTAAATAAATTAAACTTAAAAAAGATTCTAACTTTAGCTTAGGAATGTATTACTTTCTTAAGTTTATATCTTAAGACCCTTCCTCTGATCTAAACTTAGAGAAGTTTTCTGATACACTAATATAATATGATTTTTCTCCCTTTCATATTCTCTGCTACCCACGTCGTGAAGGAATTACATGAACGTTTGCGTTTTGTAATTTCTCTCATCCACCACGATACCAAAAAGTCAATTATCATTATAAGTTACTTGATTTGACTTTTATTTATGAAAAATAATATAAATAATTTAATATTTTATCATTATGTATTTATTTAAATTTTTTTATAATAAATATAAATATGATTTAATATAGTTTTTTATCATTAATTTTGTGCTATTTTCTCATATTTTATATTTATTTTTTTATTTTAATACATTTTCTTGTAATATCATATTATTGATTAATTTTGAAATGTTAACATACTAACATGAGGTGTTAAAATTTGTAATAATGTCTAATATTATTTGAAAGTTTTGTGAGATTGATTAAAACCAATTTATAAGTTAATTAAAAACTTAAAGTTATTAGAGTAACTTGTCAAACACAATCAGAATTTGCAAATGATTTAAGTGTATATCCATGAATTAATTTATCTGAAGCTTAACATGTTAACGAGTGTATTTAGGAAAAGAAAACCAGTAATTTGAGTCTGTAATAAAAAAAAAAAACTGTTGTAATCATGTTAATTACCTTTAATTTGCCGACAAGACGTAAACCAAACCGTTTCTGAGTCTATATATAGCGGGAAAGGATCGACGAGGAAAAGCAGGAGAAGAATATATAGAAGATGAGTTCAGAAAAAATTGTTCTGATTTTTATCTTTTGTTTGAGCATGATGAGTTGGGGACACTGTAAAGATAGGAAGCATTTTGTTCTGGTGCATGGAGCTTGCCATGGAGCTTGGAGTTGGTACAAGCTGAAGCCACTCTTGGAATCTGCAGGTCACAAGGTCACCGCACTGGACCTTGCAGCTTCTGGCATCAACATGCGGAAAATTGACGATGTTAATACTTTCGCAGTGTACAATCAACCTCTGTTGCAGCTATTGGCCACAACTCTCCCTAATCAGAAGGTCATTCTAGTTGGTCATAGCCTCGGGGGACTCAACCTAGCACATGCCACCGACCAATATCCACAAAAAGTTGAACATAATGTTCTCGTATCAGCTTTTCTTCCTGACACAGAACACCGCCCTTCTTATGTATTAGAAAAGGTATCTGCTACTTTTTCAACTTTTCATCATATTTTTTTTCATTACTTATACAAATGCAATTGCTGCCCAGTACTTTGGAAACTAATTAAAATGAAAGATACGTACATGAACCCAATACATTTTCAAAATATTTCTTTCAATCACATGCTTTTTTCTTTCTCTCAAACAAATATGTTTATATTTTCTTAACGTGTAATTAGAATATTTTTTTCCTTCAGATTTTTATTAACGATTTCGTAATATAATAATGTTAAAAGCTAACTCGTGTGTCGAATTTGAAACAATGGATAAAATTAATTTTACCCGCAAATTAAAGAACTAAAAATATATTTATTTTATATTAGAAATTAAAATTGAAAGCTTAGTCGTAAGTTTAATAATATATTTAATCTTATTTTTGTAATATGTAATTTATCACTCTTTATTATTTTATATCTCAAATAAGTTTTCAATTTCTTCACGAGCACAATTATTATAATATAATTATATAAGGTATATATTTCACAGTTATTATTTATGAGCAACACCTGCAGCGTATATGTTATATAGTTTCATACACAGCAAATTTACAAAAGCAAGATGCTATGTAACTGACTAACGTTAAAAATCTATCTAAAATTTTAAGTAGTACTTATAATTGTGCTCCTAATATCGTGAAGAAATATTTTGTTTATTACCTTGCTTTAAAAGAGTGCAAAACAATAATTTTAACCAAATACTAACAAAATAGTGTTATATAATATAATTAGAAGTAGGGGTGACAAAACGGTCAATTTGATCCTCTAAGTCTGATTAAATATTAGTTTGTTAAAAATGGATTTAAAGAGACTGACTTACCAATTGAAAATGAATATAACTTTACAATCAGATCTATCGAACGGTCGGATTTATTTATTTTTTTATCGAAAATTTAATATCATATGAAAACAAATTGAAATTTTTTACTTTTTGTATGAAAACAGACTAAAAATGGGCTTATGCCAGATTGTCAAGTTGATTGCAGGATGCTAGCTTATTTAAGGTTGAAAAGGGTTAAGGTTGAAAAGGGTTGTCATCCAACTATTTTGATGAAATCAGATTATATTAATATAAAATATCGCAACAAGTTCAAATTTATTTAATGTTTGACTATACATGGTAGGCCCAAGTTGTTTCAGGTATCCAAGTTAAAAATGTTGTTCGGCCTATCTTTTTATTATCCCTAATTAGAAGTGTAATGGTAAGAAAATAATTATTTTATATATATTAATGTACATAAATGATAGTTGACGAGTCTCATCAAAGATAATTAATAAGAAATTTCTTACAAATGAATAGACGCACGTGAAGAAAAAGAAATATGATAAAGTTTGATTGATATTATTATTTTGTTTTTGAAAAGTACGGTGAGAGGACCCCCACGTCTGCATGGATGGATACTAAGTTTGAACCGAGTGGAAACAAAACATCAATGTTCTTTGGTCCCATGTTTTTGACCAACAAGCTCTACCAACGATCTCCCGTTCAGGTAATTACTAGTTAGAAAAGAATGATTGTTTTAGTTATGAAAATGTCATAAAACAAAGTATATAAAATATAAAAGGCTGGGAGGGATTTTTCAGGACCTTGAATTGGCCAAGAGTTTAGTAAGGCCATCATCACTCTTCCTGGAGGACTTGTCAAGGCAGAAGAATTTCTCGAAGGAGGGATATGGGTCAGTTCCACGTTCCTATATTGTCTGCACTGAGGACATTGCAATTCCTGTGGATTATCAACAATGGATGATCCAAAATGCCGCCGTCAATAACGTTCTCACTATCAAAGGCGCAGATCATATGGTTATGAATAGCAAGCCTCGCCAACTATTTGATGCTCTCCAGAACATAGCAAATTAATAGCCATAAATCCATCATGCAACCTTTATTTTACTTTTACTACTTGTTGCTTTCAATTTTACTTCTCTATCAACTATAACATCTCGTTTGAAATTACTACCACGAAATAAATTAATAAAGGGCTTGCAACTTCTGGACTATTTTTTTCTTGTTTTTGCTATGAATGAAGTTGTTTTCTTCTCAGGATGTTAACCCAAAACTCACACTAATCAAATAAATGTTCTTAGCAAAGATACTGAGTAAATTTAATTTAATGTATTATGAAATTCTTTTTTAAAAATCTTATATTGAATATAAATAAGATTAATTGTTTAAAATATAATTAGATGTAAATTTTATTTTCTAAATTGATTATGTTTAGAATTAAAATTTGCTATTAAAATAATATTAAAGTTTGAATTAAAATTATCTTAATAAAATTTATTGTTTATTGAATTAATTATTTTATTTATTATCAACTCATAATCAAATCACTCATATTTTTTATCAACAAAATATAAAACATATTTAATAGAGCATTTGGGATGCTCAAACCCTTTACACTTTACGTACAAACTTTGCTTCCCTTACTAATTATGAATAAAAGTCGTCTACGAACTTCTAAAACACATCAAGTGATAATCTATCAATCTATCCATTGACATTATGTTTAAAAATCCAAGTTCAACCAACATTCATTGGATAAAAGATTTACTACTGTAGAAAGACAAATCCATGCTGATTAAAAATAACATTCCACTGTGATTCTAAAACCATAGCCTAATCGTCATTAAAAGTGTCGCTGAAAAAGACAAAAGTTACTTCGAATGTGATAATTTACTCTAATAATATTATATGGATGTACTTACAATAAGAAAAATTATATTAATAAAAAAATTATGATATATTAAAATTATTGTCATTTGTATTTATCTTATAATTTTATCATTAATATTTATTTAAGTAAGTTTTAATTTAATTAACTCTAATCTATTTTATATCAACATTTATTGATATTAACATCACTCACATAAATCTAATTTATTTTTTATATTTATTAAAATTAGTATGGTCTCGACATTAATTTTATTTATTTATTATAGGTTTTAAATTAACATAATTTTAGTATATTATATGTAATTTCTTAATATTTATTTAAGATGGTATTAGTTTTTACAACATTATTTTAAAAGTTATGTGCCTCTACGACTTAGGATAAGGATTACGTATAAACTTTAAATCTAAAGACTTATATTTAAATTTGATATAATATTGTGATTTACGTGAATCTATAATTTATACTAATGGAAGCTTAAGATTTGTTTCCCATTTTTCTATATATTTATTCTTGCATTCAAATATTTCTCATTATTTTTTTTTTTACACATGGTGTCCATTTTAGAGGCTTGTTTTTCTAAAGTTTTGCGCAATATATAATTATAAGAAAATTGTAAGTTGTTTTTAAAAAAAGAAAATTATTAAAGGACCCACGAAATTGCTAAATAGTCAATGAAAAACTATACAACAACATTACCTAAGAGATGCAGGGACGGAAATAAATGTGGGGTAGATTCATATTATCTACGGATTATAAAGCCTTCGTTAAACAAAATCATATATATTATTTAATTAATTTAGAATGAAACTAATTTAAGAATTCGATTTCAATTTTTTTAAATAACTTATTATATAGAAAAACTTGATTAATTTACAATTGTAATTAGAGTTTAATTGAAAAACTTACCTTGATGTTTAAATTTCATGTTATGTTATAAAAGTAGCATATATAGTATTTTATCAGGAAACCATTCCAAAATCTCTTTTTTTTATTGTTTTACCACCTGACAGAAAAATTAAAAAAAGTGTGTTATCGTTTCCTCGTTAGTTAGAAATAATGTATTTTTTTAATAAAATTACATTATTGTTTATTGCTATTTTGTTCTTTTATTTTCATTTATTTTAGTTATGCGTTTTGTATGCAACAATGGTATCAAAATTTGATAAGTTTGATTTCTTATTCTGTTTCCACTACTCACCCACGTCTCTTTTCTAGGAATTATCTAGTGTGCTGGTTCATAGTTTACTTCTATTGTTTCTATAGACAGTATAGTTCACAGTGCAAAAGTTGATTTTAAAGTCACAACAACAAAATATGAGATAAATAAATTTAATGAAAATAATTTTTCATTGTGAAAACTAAAGATGAATGCAATTTTAAGAGAAGACAATTGTCCAGCGACAATTAAAAAATGACCTCTGAACATCACTTATTAAAGGTTAAAATAAATTAATAATAATGGTATTGCAAATTTGCATTTAGCAATGGAAGATATTATTATATCCAACATCATGGAAAAAATTACAACGAGAAAGATTTTGGATACTCTCATCAAATTATATAAGGTTAAGTCATTTTACACAAGAATATTTTTGAAGAACAAACATAGTACTCTTTTGAATGAATGAATCAGCATTAGTAACGGACCACATCATTATTCTAAATACGTTATTTGTCCAATTTTCAACAACAAATTTCAACGTAGTTTGAAATGAATATGCAAAGCTTTTACTCAGAGCTTATTTGATTCATATGATCAATTAATAATCGATATAACAAACCATAATATTGATGAACACCTACACTTTGAGGAGGTTGTTGGAAGTCCTTGAAGAAGAATCTAGAAAAAAACAAAGTAGTTAGGATGGAAAGTTTAAACCAAGCAAAGACTTTGACTATAATGAGTGGTAGATAAATAAAATATGAATTTTGTGGGAGTCAAACACATGATAATTTAAAGTCTCAAAATAAGAAATATCTCAAATACTACCATTGTGACAAGAGAGGACATGTAAAGAATGATTGTGGCACAGGACAAATGGAGGAAAGAACTCTAAAACATTAATTTCACAAGATTGTCTTTCAAGTGCCTTAGAAAACAATGATAGTTCACTAGGTGAAGCAATAATTAGTTATAATCGTGGAAAAGAACTGTGATAGGTAGATAATGGATTTAGATGTAACTTGACACATGACTTCTCACCAAAATCGATTTTACCCTTGTGAAACTTATAACAAGAAAAAGTGTGGGACAAATTAAATATTTTAGTCTATTGATATACTTAGGTATGTCCTGTATGAGTCGTAGCTTGAACAAGCCAATGACAAGTAGAAATAGGCTAGCTTACATAACCCATAAATTTTTTTTTATCACATTATAATCTCTAAGTCAACTCTTCTATTTTATTTTGTTATTTCTTCACTTCAACTCTTCTATTTTATTTTGTTATTTCTCTTCAAAATTATTGTTACAATATTTGTATAATTTTTTTCTAAGTTTGTTTATACGGAATAGATCAATAAAACTAATCCACAATTCTTATAAAGGACGCACCAAAATGAGATGAGCCAACCCCATTATCATCCATAAAAATTATTATACCTTATAGATTGATAAAGTCAGTATTGTAAAAATATATTATTTAAATTAAATCAAATAGAAATAATATGTATAACATCTTATTTAAATTAAATAGAAAATATATTACTTAATTAAATCATATAAAAATAAACGTCTTAGATTAAAATACCTTTTGTTATGCTAAATATATTAAGTAATATTTTCCATTTTTAACATTGTTTATGATGAGGACTAAATAAGAATTAGAAAATGTCATCAAACTTAAGACTAAAGAGAGCAAAGTTATAATTTTAGAGACTTAAAATGTATTGAAGCCGGTACTCTATGGTCAACTTTAACAATTGTGATTTTTTTTTTCAGAAAAAGTTATTCGACCCACGTACATCTGATTCATATCCACAGGTTACTGTCAAGAAGAAAAAGTGGGTGAAACAGCCATCTTATCCTGGTTTACTTAACGCCCCCTGGGAGGAGATCTTCTCAATCCAAACTTTCTCAAAACTGGAAAAAGGTAATTTAGCTAAGACACCTTCTCAATCTGAATAGAGACTTTCGTGCTTCGTTTAGCATAATTCCATATTCCTGACCTTTTTTCCCGCCCTCTAATATGCTTAAAATTATAACATAAAGCAATTGAAACCATTTTAATGCAAGCCTTGAAGTGAAGGGGTGGGGTACTGGCTTAAGCAAAGCAACGAAGTTTTCCAGTTTTGGTCTCAATACATGCTTGTTTAAAGAAGAATGCAAGCTCCAAGTACCAAGAGAAAGGAATCAGCAAGAAAGACATCCTAAAACACAATAATTGCTTAGATTACTGAGAATATAGTACAAAAGGTCTCGCAAAGGAAGATCATGTTGCTGGCTAAAAGTTGAGGGAATGGACTTGTACCTTCGTAAGTTCAAGATGACATTGGTAGCCGGACCCTCCGGAGATGGCATGTAATGTAATTGGTGGATTTGGAGTAATTCCAGCTTGTTAACATAGAACCCAAGCACCAAAAATATGGAAAGCTGAGGCACTAAGTCCCATCTATGTCAATGTATTGGCCATATTACACCCAATCAATTCTGAACCAGCACAAAAAATTTCCACATTCTGCTCATTTGTGCCAGCAATACCTGTTTACAGCAAGAAGTCTATTCAACTAGAAAACTAAAATTTAACCATGAAATAACAGACAAGAATTTTTCATATAATTTTAAAATTACTCAAGATAAGGCCTGCCTTTATTCCGTGAGCATCCTACTCGCCCAAAAATGTTGTTCTGTAGCCATTAGAATAAGCACAAGATAGCCAAGCTTTCAGGGTCAGACATGCAGTTTTGGTAATTACTCAGTTTTTAGTCCATGGGATCCCCTTTCCTGAGAGCAGAACTCTCGAAATCTTCTTAGACTACAACAAATAAGTTCATCACTTACTTTTTTCCTTCAGGTACAAAGAATCACAATTCTAAAAGCTTGACCCTTTTGTTGAACAATAAATGCATTGTCAAGAAGCATACCGTCTCAAAAGCACTTCGGGATTATAAGGAAACAACTTCTTTTGATGAAGATTATAAACAGAATTGCTCAAAGATAATAAACATTCAGCAGCTTTCTTAAATGGTTTGATATTGTAACGCTTGAAGCCACATCCACTATCTTCCTTATAATTCTTGATAAGCAACATGGTACTTCCACTGTTGTCAACTGACGTAGGCATTCCATCTGCTAGCAACTGCAGACCATCCCCTACAATTTTTCTTCTCTTGCAAGATGATTGATCCAAAAATTCTCCAAATAATGGAAATTCCACAAATAACTTCCATGAGTTGCATATCAAATGCAAGCATCTACAACGTGCAAAAGAGAAAAAGTAAAAGCCAACTTTTAAGTAACAAGTCAGGATAAGTAAAAGAATTAACAATGTAATCTGATGATTCTGAACCCTGAACTTAATCCCCAGAATTTATAAATGAAAAAAATAATTCTAGGCTAAAACAAAATCTTTAAAAATATGGAGCTGACCAGAGTTTTCTTTTATATGAATCATAGAAAAGCAAGAGGCCAAACTATAACCTTGGGATATTCAGAAATACAGAGGAATATGTTCAAAAGGTCTCGCATTCACAGAAAACAGGTTGACACAACCAGATCTGATTATAGCTTTTCAAGTTTATTTGTAATCACGGAAAGAGGAAATTTTGTTATCCAATAAAGTTACAATGAACTACCTTAAAAGATATTTAGCAGAGCTTATTCCAGTATCTTTTGAAATGAGATAATCTAGAAGCACTTGATGATCATAATGTATCTGCAGATAAATAAGAACAAGATAATAACCCCTTTTAAGTTTTACAAAATAAACTAATTGATAAAGCGGACAGCAATGGGGTGTCCATCTTCATGAGCTAAGGTAGTGCATAATACTAGCCTCGCAAAGGAACAGATGGAAATGGTACACTGGATTAAAAATGTCTGACAACGCAAAAGGAAAATCTTTCGTTACATCTTGATAAGCAGCATCCTTTCTTTCAGACCTACATCATCCAAATCTCAATAAAGCTGATCCTTACATTAACTGGTTGATAAAAAATAGCAAAACACTGAAACAATTTCTTACTGTTGCTGGAGACAGGATGATATACTAAACAATAGTAAAAGCACTTCAAACAATAGATCATCCTGCCATTCAAGTGATAAATAACACCAATGAAACTTCAAGATATTGTCATTAAAAGATTCAAAACTCCAAAGAAAAATAACACTCATCAATACCTCAGTTTCACAAATATATTTCCAACCTAAGAAGAATGGAAATACATGCTCAAAATGTCTGATTAAGATTTGAAATGATTTGATATGAACACTGGACTCTTTCAAATTATCCGAGCTTAACAGTTTACAATACATGATGAGCTACCCAAACTTGACGGAGTAACTAAATCAAATACCCGTTGGTAGTCATAAAATCCTATAATTACAGAATTTAAAAATGTTTTGAAGACAATGACCATGCCAAACAAGCATCATACCCATAAACTAATACACACACAAGCTGTACGGATAGACAAACCTCACGAAGATATAGCTGGAGGAAAGATGACATGAAGTCCATACATATCTCCAAGTAATTATCATGGTTGATGGAGATTGCAGTAGGAAGATGTCTTTGAATCCACTTGTAAAGTTCTAGAAATCCCTTTTTCATGCAGAAGCAATCATGCTCTGAATCTGGTTTAGTGGTGAAACAGGAGGACAAAGTTGAACAATTACAGTGGTTTGCATTTTCTCCTCTTTGACTGATCAAACTGAAAGAACAAGCCAGTAAGAGGTAAACAGCTTGTCTTTGTAGGTGGTCAGAATGTGTCAGACATGCTTCTCCATCAGACAAACTAACTAAAAATGGAGAGCCTTCTAGACAATTAATTTGATCAGAGTGAAATTGAGTTAAGGGTTGCTGCAAAAACTCTTCAAAATAGTTATGAAGGAGTTCAATCCAAGAAAAAGGGATTCGACAATCTAGACCTGTGAGTGAACCAAGTCTGATCATCAGGATCTGCATAAAACATGGTAAATAAATAGTTAAGAGTGCCTTCCACTCTGAACATAGCAACCTAGAAAATGTCTTTTAACAAAGTTCTAAGTTCAAAGTAATTTCACTTCTTTTTCACTTTAAACTTCTCCAAGCAAAGAAGTAATAAATAGAAACTTATGATAACAAAAAATATCTCCCTGCTAATGAAATGATAAAAGGATTACTATATCTGTTACCAGACCAGTTACTAGAACAAGTAACAGGGTTAGCAAAACAATTCCAACCCAACAGGTCAGCAAGCATAACCCATCAATTTTGGCAAGATAGGTTGAGTTTTACGACCCACTTAACCTGCTGCCCCACCCAACCCACCATCCAAAGCAGGCCAGGACAAGCTGAACCTATCAGGGTTTTATAAATAAAAAGTTAAAAAGATATATAACTTTGATTATTATGTTATGACTTTTATTATATCATTGCCAATTTAATTTGTCATATTTAAAACAAAAGCTTTTCTCTCATTTTCATTTTTTTCTATTTCAAATATTTGTTCCTTTTTTAATTAATTAATAAATTTTAATTTTTAAATTTTTTAGGTAGTGAACCCAGCAACCAACCCAAAA
Organism: Vigna umbellata; assembly: GCF_029865625.1. Classification (NCBI taxonomy): domain Eukaryota; kingdom Viridiplantae; phylum Streptophyta; class Magnoliopsida; order Fabales; family Fabaceae; genus Vigna; species Vigna umbellata. Next base: position 88,781,984 of record NC_142165.1, on the reverse strand, counting down.
TGGGGAAGCGGCTATTGTTGGAAAGCTGTCTTAAACTGAGATCACCCCTAACCTTTGATAGTTGTGGCCTCTTTGGAGTCTGTCTTAATTGCAGTCTCAATTGTGGTGTTTAGTCTTAAATCAACTAAGCATATGGCTGGAATAGAGCTTATAAACCTTGGTAATCCTATCTTACAAGTTGGTTTTTACAGATTAAGCTAGGGCATGCTTTAGGTCAGTCTTGACTGTGTCCCCCTAGTTAGGCATTGTTGTTCCATCTTTAGGCATTGCTTTAGTTGTAGCCTCAAGGGTCAAATTTAGTCCCATATCTACTAGAGGGGATTGAAAAGAATTTATGAAGTATGAATAGTCCTCCCGTTACAAACTAATATAGAATTGAATTAGACCCTTAACCCAAATTCTATGTTATTTTTCAACCAACATTCAAACAAGACTTCAGTGTGCAACTGTTTTCTGAAAAGATCAACAGCGGTGCAAGTCAATCTATTTCTCCAGACATTGATTTTATGGCAAACATGAATAACAACTTAAAAGACTATTGGCTTAAAAACTTTTTTTTTCCAATATCAGTTTTCATCTTTAATTACAAAAACATTTCTTCTTCTTATCTTCAAAAGTTTATATTGGTAAAGTGCTAAAACATTTCAAGTTTTCTGGTCATTTTTCTTTTCATTGTTTCCAGCATAAACTTTTGAAAACAAGAAACAAAGTGAAAATAAAAACAAGATGTTTTGTAATTAAACGTAAAAACAAAAATTAATCCAAAAATGCATTTTCTAAAACCAAATGGCCCCTAAGCTTTTTATAACCCTTCTTCTAGTAGCACACTGAAGCTTCAATTGGTGCAACATGTCTTCTTTACACTGGAATGTGGGGATGACTCAACTATTCATTATGCCAATGTTATATGTTCTAATTAGAGGACGAGGTTTAGAATAAGTTAGAACAATTTTATTTTTTTTTGAGAAAATTTATGAGTGTTTTATTTTCAGGATAATGTAGATACGATCTCCTTATAATCCATATAGACTCGGTGGGAGATTATTTCCAAGGATAATATAATATTAATTGAGCGCAAGTACCTGGACACTGATACCCATGTATGAACAAAAAATTCCAACACTATACAGCCGAAGACTACGCATACTACTGAATTTTAGAGTTCAGATGGGAAAAGGAGAACATATTTCACTAATGATACTCTGAATAATAGCCATCCAAAACATTAACCTGGCCTCTCATTACATTTCACTGGTCAAGGTCAATTACAATAAAACTAGTACAAATCTAGCGTAATAACATAAAAAGCATACTGACACGACATATCAACTCCATAATATTATCTAGATGGTCATATCTATCATGCCAAAAAGAAACTAGATTTGAAATTAAAATGGAACATATTGTTAAATTCTGTCAGCAATAAGATTTTACTTGTTCAACCCTACATGACGAAAAGCATTTTTATAATAACAACCTACTCTTCCATTAAATTTAAAATGGAAACAATGACCAATACCAATACAAGTGACCAAAAATTCAATTATCATGCTCATTCATTGTACAAGTGGATGAACCTTACCAGCAGCTTGTGATTCAAGTAATTAATGATGCATTTCTCAGTATTATCTTCTTGCTTGCGGAGACACCATTTCGCAAGTCTAGGTACAAGATTCACTACTGTAATAAAAAGTGGATGTTTATCAATAGAATCACAATCAGTCTCCACTAGATCCTTCTGGTCAACCAAGGAGCATAGAAACTGAAGAAAAGTCCCAAGAAAAATCATAACAGGCTCCATAACACTGAACTTATTGAGGTGCACTTGATTGATAGAAGAGCTGTTTTTCATGCTACCAAACTCACAACTCCAGAACTTGTCCAACAAATCCCACGGCATCTTTAAAAGACAGGAGTTGACAGAGTCATGGTACACTTTGACAAGGCCATCATCATAGTCCTCCTCCTCTAAATATTTACATATAACTCGCAGGACTCGGAGAACACCAGCCACAGTAGACCAATCAAAATCCTTAATCCCATATTGCATCAGAAACTCAACATCAAAACTATCAAATTCACTATTCTCAGTTCCAGAAGAAGGCCCAGACGAACATGAGATCATCTTAGTGATCGCCATTTCCAACCAACAGCATAAAAAATGAATAAACCTCACCCAATTGTTCCCCTGCATATTATTACACGGAAGGACAAACAAAACAGGGAATCACATGGTAGACTCAGATGTGTAACCTAAATTCATCAAGGAAACTAACTTCTACATTCATACCGTTATGTGCACAAACCGTGAAGTTAAGGAAAGAGCATTGACAGCCACGTGTTGAACAAACTCGCTCTTGACAGTCAACAAAACCATCTATGTCACCAAAAACAACACGGAATTATGTTTGCAACAACGACGTTATACAAAAGTGCGTCGATGAAAATCTGGTCCTAACATTTACCATCTCAGTGACGGTTCTAGGCAGACATTGATCGACGGACGAATGCTGGTTCGAACCGCACCATTGCTCTTCGTCGGGAGCACGTTTCAGCTCTGCAGAAGAATCAAATTCACGAATCCGAAGCTTAATTTTTGTCACGACCTAAAATGCAAAAATAAATAAATAAATAAATCAGGTGCCTTACATTTGATAGTATTTGGGTTAAATATGTTTTTAGTCCCTAAACTATTGACCGTTTCTGGTTTTCGTCCCTCTTCCAAAGTAAGGTACAATTTAGTCCTCAATCTTTAAAAAACGTTCGTTTAAAACGAACGTTTTTTAAAGATTGAGGACTAAATTGTACCTTACTTTGGAAGAGGGACGAAAACCAGAAACGGTCAATAGTTTAGGAACTAAAAACATATTTAACCCGATAGTATTTTGAATATAAGAAAGCAAAACCTGAGAAGAAGCGATTAGAATCTCCTTCTCCTTCTCTTTGGAAATAGAGACAGAGGCCCATGGTTCCTGAGGCATGAGGAAAGCGTGTTTGGTTAACGGAATGAGTTGACATGTATAGAAAAAGAAAAAAAGGACGAAGGAAAGGGTAGCGTTGGAGGTGGAAGAGTGAAACACACCGTGTAGGGCCGGAGATAGTCGTCGATAAGGCGGCAGAGCCACTGAAGTTCAGCGGCCGGAGACATTTCACCGGCGCAATTGTCAGACTTGGATTTGTTTGCGGTGTCTTGCAGCAAGCTACTGGGTGCCGAGAGAGTTATCAGAACGCTGCCGTTTCAACGTGTAATGTGGCAATTGCCTTTTCAATTTGTACTTTACTACAAACAATAGCTGATATTTGAACAAATCCCCGGTTCCTCTTTGCTTATTGATTGCTTCTTACTCCTTCCGATTCATTGGAATTGAAATGAAAAATAATCTTTTAAAGTTTTGCATTTAATAAATATTAAAAGCCTACCAAAACTACTCTAAAATGTATGTTTCAGAATAAAATTTCTAGAAACTTTTGAAGAATATAATTTAAATTGTTTCAAAAAAAACTTTATTTCATAATGATAATTTTATTCTGAAATCTTGAGATAAATTGATAAATTTTTTAGCACATTGTCAATTTTATTTTCCAAAACATATAAGAATTTTGCAAAAGCTATTTCTTATCATTATAACATACCAGAGAATTACGAGAATAAATTAATAAAATCTAAAGACAGACGAGGTTAGCTTCAGACTCAAAAATGGGCTGCATGGGATACTACTGAAAGGGAAGGGCTTCCTTATGCACCTCCAAGTTTTCTTCCTATTTTCCTAAGTTTTTTTAAATTTCCAAATTGACTTTCTCATTAGGATAAAAAAAATTAACTTTCTTTATATTTATTCCCTCACTCACTTTTCCTTAACATTAGCATCCCACAATAAATATAAATAATATATATATATATATATATATATATATATATATATATATATATATATATATATATATATATATATATTGATAATATGTAGATAAGATTTGTAGTTGAACTTAGATTCGAATGGAGTTTGGAAATTTAAGTTGAATACTGAATTTCAAAATTGAATTTCAAAATTGAATTCCAAAATTCAATTTAAGAGTTCCTTTCACCAACACAACATAGAAAGTGTTTGTTTTTTTTTATTTTATTTTTTAACAAATACTAATATCAACCTCATCTCAGTTTAATCATACAAAAAATCATAAAGACACATTAAACTATAATTGGTTTAAATCCTCGGATGGTCCTTATATTTATGTAGGAATCTCAGTTGGGTCCACATATTTGAAGCTGTCTAAATTGGGTCATAATATCGGTAAAATTGAACAAATTTTACCATATCCGTTAAGTTGTCCTAAACGGTGTTAAACTGTGATGACGTGTTTATGCTAATGTGCATTATTTAATTATGTGGAACTTTTATTTAAATTAAAAAATTATCACATGTGTTAGCCCCTTCCCTACCCAAAATTAGGATTTTTGATGGGGGAAAGGAGCTTCTACTGTTGCACCGTCACGCATGCAAGAATAGGGTTTTGCCTCTTCTCCCTTGTCGTGCCATGGAGATTTATGGTTGTGCTTCTCTTTTTGCAATTTCATAGATGATACAGGTGAATCAAACTCATGGTATAAATTAGGAAATCTTGATGAATAGATTTTGCAGGGAATCTTCTACCGGGATACAAAGGTGGAGGCTTAGTGGTAACGGTGATGCGGTGGTGATGAGATGACTGGTGATGAGATGACTGCGCAGGGTTTGCAAGAGAATTGGGGAAAACGATATTGGGTTTTGTTGTGTAGGTATGTGCGATAGTGGAGATGAAGGAGACGAACACAGTGACAGCGGTGCATGGTCGCGACGATTTGCGATTGGGGTTTTTCTGATTGTAGGTCAGTGTTGATGGTGGGGAGAGCATGATTCTGGATTGGTTTCTGGTGGCTTCGAGTTGCGAAAATGGTGACTTGCCGTGAGCGTGGGCCGCACGATTCTTGAGAATGCCATGGAAGAGGCTTGCGATTTGGCTCACAGAGATTATGGATGCGTTCGTGGAGATTTGCGAGTCGCAGCGGCCATGGAGGCGTCATTGGCGTTCCGGTGATGGTCTAATGCGATGGAGAAAATTGGGTGGTGGCGTGAAGTCTTGCGCTGTTGATGGCGGCTCTTGTCTGAGGCAAGGTAGGCGATGTATCTACTGTGAAGAAGTTGATGTGTTGATGGAGGAGAACGAATTAGGGATACGCAACGGCCTTGTGGCATGATGGTGGCGGCACAGTTGCGGCACTGTTGCGGCACTAAGGCAAAGTTGCGGCACGGCGGCAAGGGTTATGAAATTAGGTTTTTTGTGGAAAGGATGATGAGGTGGCAGTAAAAGTTATCAAATTCCACGTCATTATTTAAAAATTATTTCCACGTAATAAGATTACACATATCAGTATCACCACATCGGCAGACTTTAACGCCGTTTAAGACAATTTAACAGATAGGGTAAAATTTGTTAAATTTTACAAATATTATGACCCAGGACAGTTTCAAATATGAGGACCGAACTGAGATTCCCACATAAATATGAGAATCATTGGAGGGTTTAAACCACTGTAATTTAACACATAATTTTGGATAACCATATAACATACTTCAAATTTATTTAATTTTTTTTATATGGGAAAATAACTTTATTTTCTCTTATCCTACACTAAAGAATTACATATAAAATTTAAACAACTCATCAACCATCAAAACAAAACAAAATTACTAACTTAGTTTATTTCAATTTAAACAAGTCATACTACACATAACTTTATATTTAATTCTTATTTCGATTTTTTTATTTATTTAAAAAGATAAAAGTTAAATCATAGAGAGAGAAAATATTATTGAGAGTTAAGATTTTCATAAAAGAAAAATGTAGTGTTGTGAAATGAGTAATTAAAATTATGTTGAGGAGGAGGTTCCCTGTGAGTTATACAAACACCAATAACATCTAAGCCAACTATATAAGGGATCGACATCACTCTCTACCCAAAACTTTAAAAGGCAATGAGTTAATGAATCTTTCATCTTTATATACTGCTCTACTCTCTTATTTCTATCCAATGTGAGACTTAAACTCACATTTGGATACCCAACAAAGACTGTTATGCATATTAGATGGTGTGTTTCCAAGACCATCATATTCCTATCATATTATCTAGTGTAAAAACTAAATCAATTTTAAAATATTAAAAGAACTAGTACTCCTAATCTCTTTTTTTTTCATTCTTTGCACATCTTAAGAACATAGTCTAAAAACTAGATAAAGAAAACTGTATTGTCTACTTATATTCTTTTTAAAAAAAATCACCCTCAAAAACTAGTGATAAAATCTTGTACAGAGGATGAATAATGGTTCAGTCATGAATTCAGACCACAGGCCTGGCACATGTTGGCTGTTTAGTAGACATGTTGAACACGAAACAGAGTTGCTTTGAATCACAGCGATCATTGACTATGATGTTACCATTTAACTCTTCAAACCTCTCCTTATTATAATATTATTTTGTTTCATGTTCGAGTTGCGTGATAAGAATTTTATCTGGTTTATATTTTTACCAGATCAACAAACTCCTTAACTCAATTATTCTCTTTGATTTGAATAGTGCAAATCTAGTTTCCAGTGGAATAATTATAACCAAAAGATAATTTAAGATAAATTAAATTAATTTGATTTATGAATCAAATATTCTAAAAAGCATTGTAAACTTAGATATCACTTAATTATAAATTTTCCTCAAAGAAAATTAAAAAATACCGAATATTTACGTAAAATAATACATTTTGACATTTGTTTACTGTGGTTCTGAATAATAACAAACCAATAAAAGAAACAAAATGATATAAATCGAAGAAAAACTTTTTTATTTATATGAGGAAGGTTTTATACAATATTCTACCACATTTAATATATTTTTAAAGAATAATAGAAAATCATTAAGATAATTATAATTAAAATGCATAAAATTTTCTAATTAGTCTTAACACTAGTAAATTGTTTTTGGTGGATAGTCTTATGTTTCCTTTTATTAGGCGATCTAGATGTTTCAATGATTAAAAATTCAGTTGCTCCACAAGATTTAAAGTCAATAACTATAATTCTCTACATTGACTTTAAATCATAAAATAACTCTCAACATCATCTTTTTCTTGTCTTCAAATGAGAAAGTAATAAAGCACTATCAATCTTGATAAAAATTTCGTAAACACATTTATATGGTTATCCTTGAAGATAATCTTCTCAATTCTGAAGTTTCTAAACTTAATGTTTCAGCATTGTGTCTTATTCACACTATGAGAGTGGTATACTTTGTTTAGATAGTAGATAAAGTCATTGCAAACTTGATTTGTAATAAACTAAAATTCCAAACAATACAAAAACATACAAAGGAAGTGATTTTTTTTATATCAAATTTTTTTACAAAGTTAGCGTTTACAAAGTTTTTCAGAAAAGAGTGTATATTATGTATTAAAAAAAAATTAAAGAAAAAGGATATAGAAGATACGAAACATAAGAGAGAAAAAAATATATCATATTGAAAAGCTTGACAATAGGATTAGCTGAATAACAGTTTGTTAATAACTCCACAACACATAATGATGTTCTTATCACAAACCTCTTTATAGTGGCTTCCTTTATAACATCTTTTTTATGGATAAATGAACTTATAAGATGAAAATTATTTTCAATTATATACTAAATTACTCTTAATTATATATTAAAATTAAATTGTTCTTTAATTTTTAATTGATGTAAAGTTCAATAATAATATTTATTGTACTATGCATAACCTAAACAGATCACATGTCAACCTCTTCTAGTTCTATCACAAGTCTACCTCTATCAGTCTGATCACAAGTCAGATTCTACTAATTCGATCACAAATAGCCTCTAATAGGGCCACAAGCCTAGCTCTACCTATCCGGTCACAAGTAGGTCTATCATGATATTCTTTAGATTGACATAATCTACATTAAAGGTAAGTGGACTATTGGGTTCACCCTAGCCCATTTAGATGAGAGTTCACAAACCTATAATTATTGTATAAATAATACAGTTGTTAAGGGAAATGAAAGTCGTTCACATTTTACAAGGTTCCGATGTACCTTACGAATTTGGGTGTTGAAATGTATTTTGCAAACACATCATCCATCCATGAAGTGTGAATATCAGAAACAAGGTTAAAAGAAGAACGCTCGACGCTATGAATGATTCAGAAAGTCGATGAAACTAAGCTTCTCAAGATATATCGACTTCCCAAAAATTGTAAGATAATCACTCTTGATTATAATTTGCTTTTAACTTTTCTAATGTAAGATTTTTGTGGAAGTTGTTATGTTGGAATACTATCTTTATTTAAAATTTAAATAACCTATGATGCACCTACTTATTTTTAATTTATTTTAACATTTAATAAAATTGATCTAAAACTGTGAAATATGATTGAGACTTGTTTTTACACAAATTTTAAAAGTATAGATGGACTATCATAAAATATCACATTTTCACAATTTCTAAATCTTAATAACGTGGAATTGAAAGTTTGACATGAAATTTATTATATTAAAGTTGTAGTCTATATATTAAATCTATTATATTAACCTTTTAAGTTAAAAATACCATCAGATGATCTCATGACTAAGTAAATCCAAATCTATGTATGTCCACTGAAATAACCCAACACTAAACTATAGTCCCCTGAGTTCTATCATGTCGCAAAAATTGACACCATCACTTTGTATATTATTTCCCAGAATACAGTATTATATATATATATATATATATATATATATATATATATATATATATATATATATATATATATATATATATATATATATATATATATATATATATATATATATATATAACAAGTAAGTAAAAAATAAACAGTTATTATTATTACTTTAAAAAAATCTATTGAATTATTATTATTTTATTTGAAACTATTTCACCTGATTTTGTTTTTTAAATAGCATTATTCAAAAAGACAAGAATAGGTTTGGCATCATGTAAGACGGAGTAGAAATATTACTACATCAATGAGAAAAAAAAATGGTGGTAACAGAAGATCATGGCAGAAGAATAGACTTCACTGGTTTTAAAACTTTGAAACTTCACCATTTCCCTGCCTTGCCGACAAGCTAGTCACGACAACGTTTTCATTTCTTTATTTTATTTTCAGTAATTCAAATATAACATGCAAAAACAATTTTAAAAAAATAACATGTAATTACTAAATTTTAGTTCAATATTCTCATATATTATGATTATAAATTTTGAAATTAAAGATATTTGAATAATTTTTATTCCTTTTTTTTAAATTAAAAATAAAAATTATTAAAATATTTTTGTGTTGAAAGTCTGTCTTTTTTTTTATGAATACAGTATAATTTAAGAAGTTATATAAGTTAGTAAACTAATATATATATATATATATATATATATATATATATATATATTTTTTTTTTTTTCTTCTTTTTTATGATATCCAAGAGACATAGGTTCAATGAGATAAGGCCATTCACCACAACTAACTCAACCCAAAAATAAACTCACCACAACTAACCCAATGCACATTGTAATGATATAAATTAAAAATAATACTTTTATATTCTTTAGAGTATATTATCTTCAAAAGAAAAAATTATGATTTAAAAAAAACATTAAATTTAAACTACTTTTATTTAAACTGTTTAATTTTGTAAATAATCATTTAAATAAAAATAAATAAAGTTATTAAATTTTTTTTTGTTAGATGAAAGATTTTAGTTATACCAAAAATATACTAAATAATAATTAATATAAATTTCAATAGAAGGAAAACTTGATTTACACGCATTAAAAAATAGTCCATTAACACAGTTGAGAAAATTCGTAAATATTGAGTAAAAAATTGTTTTGACTCACAAAGTATAAGTAATTAACAATATAAACAAAAAGATAATGCATATTAATATCAATTTGCATATTATATGTTGATGTTAACAAAAAAAAAAACTGTATTTATTGATGTTAACAAAAGAATCCTACCCAATTACAGTTGAAAACTAACATTGTTTTATATTATTCACCTAGAAATAATATTTGAATGACAATTAAAAATCAATCATGCTTGACTTTAACATAGAGGGAATATTTACAAAATAAAAAAATAATATTGAGTTAGTGATGTGTTAACCAAGATTGAAATTAAAGAATGTAAAGAGAAATATGAATTTGACACCTGAGATATTATGAAGAACTTTGCGTTCTGACATTTTAGACTATGCGAATGATCAAATGTCAATGTCATCAATGTTAAATATGAAAGATTTTATACATCAATTAAAACTCAAGAAAAAATTTAGACATATAATGTCAGTTAGAGTCATAATTGATATATGCTATATTCATATACTGATTTATGCCATTATTATGTAATAAGTTAAATTTTTATTATTAATTATGTTCTGTTATTATTAATTATGTTCTGTAAATTTCTTAATTTATATTTAAAAATCAATTTTAGCTTTTTTATGCAGTATGATGGATTTACCAATATTAACAAGTAAATACTAAAATTTATCAATAATTCTACTTAATAAAGTAGATACTATATACACACACATCAACATCTGCAACATTAAATAGAACTACCTATTAATTAAATTAACCGAACAATAACTACAAATAAAAAAACTTAAATAGCACACATAATTCTAGAATGAAAATATAACAAACATTAATTTCAAATGATTTAATCATCCAACAATAAGCTTGTACACAAAAGTCACTGGTAGACTATCTGCTTTGGCAACTGTTTTATATACATTAATTGTGTGGTAGACTATCAATACAATTAGTTCGAATGTAACTATGCTTTGGTGGGGTTGTTTTGTTATCAAAACATCTTATATAATGATACACTTGGTTATCTTGAGAATATTATTTTTTTAACAAATACCAATTCTTCCGAAAATCATTTAGTCAAAAATTAACCTCTTTCTCTTCTGATACTTGCGGAAATTTTAGTTCATTTTATTTTCTCAGAGCTTAAAGCATCAAGACCAACACTAAGGGCAGAGGCAATTGAAAGCAATTTGTGAGTACAGACACTAACACCAATTAAGCATTAAAAAACGAGTAATGGCTCTTATTGAGAAGGATTTATCATAGCCTTTGAAGCCGTTTTTTCAGACACGACCACTGCCAAACTTAGAACTGAAGAGAAGCAACTTTACTGGAATCCTAAAGTCGAAAAAACAAATGGAACAAGACAACACAAATCGAGAGATCTTTCAGCTAAACTTTAGGAAAGCAAAACAGTCAAATAAACAACAAAGGTCCCTATACATTATACACTAATAAAACAAATGCTTGAGTGTTCCTTCTCTTTTCAACGGCGTTAAAAGTTACACAAACAGGTTATTTCAAATATTTTTCCAGAATAAGATTATTTAGAAACACCTAGCTAATTGAAATTCATTAAATAGGAGAATTCACTATGATCTTAACAATTTTAAAGAGATAATGTCGTACTATTATTTTCCCTTGGACTAAGTCTGGTCTCCCAACATAAAAGACAGACTTTAACATCAGAAATTGGTGTGTTTTGTTTATCTTATATTTAATATCAACCTATAATGGTATAATGAGTTTATGAAACACTCATGTAGCCATGACTGCTTTAATTTCGCGAGAAAACCAATCCAATTTCAGAAATATTTAAATCCCAGAGAGCAAACAACACTACGTCAGCCACTAATTGAATCACACAGGTAGCCAAAAATTAACAGTAAGCAAGTAAAGATACACAGCACTGGACAATTCAAAGAAGTAAAAAAACAAAAACGAAAAATTAAAGTGGAAAAGAGAAGTCTCAGTTGTAGTTCAAATTTCACAGATGATTATACCCAGGAAAAAGTAACCCTAAACTCAAACCATAAGCACACCCACCATTGCACCCAAGCCAGAAAAAAGACCAAAAATAAAAAGAAGCATTTCATTTGAGACCATTCCCAGGTGTGGAAATCGCAAGCCCAGGCCACGAAAAACAGTCTCCACTAACAAACCCACCTTCGCCACTCTCTAACTGCCATGGGCTCAATCCAGAAGACGGAACGCCGCTGCCCATGTTGGCACCATCCACCATTCCAGGGAAGCCCCAGCCCGTCCTGCCAATCCCAAAGCCCATATCATCGAACCCGTGTCCGAGCCCAAGTCCAAACCCGCCGAGGGCGAGAAACCCATTGCCCTGGGTGTTGTTCAGCAAAGAGGTGAAGCTCCCGCAGACATTCACGTTGTTCTGTTTATTAACGTCACCGTCCACGAAGTGCATGGAGCCTCCTTGGGTCGTTGGAACAGGGGCCAATGCAGGTAGAGCGTGCTCCTGAGCTGACGTCATGGTGGAGGAGGAGGATGACGTGGCAGTGTGGTGGGTGCGTGAACGCTTGGCATTCTTGCGACTGCCACCGCCGACGGGGATATCACGGAGGGTGCCACCATGGGTCCAATACCGGCGGCAGGACTTACAGAAGTGGCGTGGCTGGGAGTAGTTGTAGTTGTTGTAGTAGCAGAACTTAGTGTTGGTTGACTCACAACGGGGGCAGGGGAGGTTTTCTTGCTCTGGAGGTGGCGGTGCTCCGGCGGAGGTCTGGGGCTTGACTGGTCGGCGGCTCTCGCCGGAGTTGGACGATGGCATGTTGTGTAATGGGTTAAGAGGAAGAAGAGTTGAGTGTTGGGTTTGTTATGGGAAGATGAATGTAGGGAGTAAGTGGTGAGTGAAGAAGGATTGGGGTGTTGAGATGTGAATGCGGTGGGGTTTTATGGGGAAGGAGAGAGTCAGGAGGTGGAAAGGAATTGAGAAGAGAAAGGAATTGAGAAGAGAAAGGAAAGCGGGTCAGAGAGAATATCTGTGGTGGAAACAGAGACATCTTCTGAGGCTTATATGAGGCAGAGTGGGATCAGCTTTACAGTGTTCTGTTAAGCACGACATTTCAGTCGGCTCCAGAACAGCCTCTCTCTACTTGGGTCGGCTAATAGGGCTGCGCCTTCTGCACACACACAAACCACCAACCCACAAACACAATTTACACAAACCCCTATTTCTTCCCCCAATCAATCAAACAAACTATTTTTGTTTTCTTCACAACGACTTAATTAATTACAAGTATACATAAAGTAGTCCCAGCGTTATCTTGTCCGGTATTATAGCCCTTGCAGGGCCATTATATGCATTCTGCCTTTGAGGGAGTAGCAATAATTATGGAATGCAAAACTACCCAACTGTTTTCATTAAAAAATAAATAAACATAGATTTTGTTCACGATTACCTCTTCTTCCAACTTCTCAAGCTAATCATGCCATGTTGCAATATTATATCCATATATTCGTTTCTCCTGTCTTTTCCTTATTCAATCGGGTTTGACGTAGAGCTCCTAGGCCTACGCTAATCTAGCCCATCTATGCTGTCTGTCTGTATGCCTCGAAGTTCGATTTTTTTTGTTATTAACAACTATGGATAATGTCACACTCTACTCATTTTAGCTTGTAAATTTTTTCCTATAGTTAGGCAAACGTAACCCAATTCAGCTATGGAAATGTCATTACCAGCACATGTAGAAAATGCATATACTATAAGAATAATTTGATTTGATTTTCAAGGGACATGCAGTTGTTATTAATTGCTGTGTTGACGGAGAATTTCAATTTGGAAACCTAACTTTGATTATGCTATGGAAAAACTTATGAGCCTGATGGATTTTGGTTGAGAGTACTACAAAAATTGAAGGGAGGAGGCGGGTGAAATAAAATGAGTTGCATATCAGAGGATAGAAGAATAGGAAAAGAAATAGCATGAGATTGAGACAGTGAGAGAAGAGGGAGAAGGGAGTGGGTGGGGACAGAAGCGACAGAATTATGAGTGTCGGGCAGCGTGGGGAGCAATAATTGGGTCTCCCCTCTGATTTCGGACGCGTCATGTCCGCATCAGATTCCTCCTCCGTACCCATTCTTTCTATCTTCCACCGGATTTTCCGCTTCACTGTAGCCATTACCAAACAGTGTGGTTTCCCCAACTGCACAAGCACCACTGTGCTGACCGTTTGATAGCGATCATACGGTAGTGTTCCTGTCCGGTGGGGTAGAAGGAGGAGAGACACCTGTCAGCGACAGACCGGTGGTTGTCGGTGATACAAGGAGCGGAACAGGCACGCGCCTTCCAAAGTGATCTATCCATAACTCCCTTCCTTGAGAGAGAAAGAATCATGGGTCGCTGTCACTCCCCAAACAAAACTTGGAAACTTGGAAAGTGGTGACCCTTGTTTCTTTCTCGGAGCACCCAAAACACCCACAATCGCTATCATCTTCTCTCTCGTGGCACACCCTGCGTTTGTGTTTTTTGTGTTTATCCGAAATAATTAAATCACTGACATTTTTTGCATCTTTGCCTTCCGTCTCCCTAGTCATGCCATTGCCACAGACCTGTAATCACCTCTTTTTGGCCTTTTCTGCACGCACATGATTCTCTTTCTCTCCTTCAAAAATCAAATTGCTACTTTGCACGCTTCTCTTCTTCGAGTGGGGTACGTATTATTGCTCCTACAACCAAAATTATTAATCATCATTCACACAAAATAAATATATCCCCTTTTACAATTCAATGCCAACATGTCTGAACGTCGATGTTTGTCAACTTTGGACTAGCCTCACATTAATTTTCTATTTATGTTTTTGACCAAAAATAATATTGTATCTCGTGCCAACATTTCACTTGCACCAAAATGGTTAAGAAAACCCTCTCCAGACCAAATAATTATAATATGGATATTTGTACAGGGTCTGAAAATTATGACCTATGTCATTTGCATTCAAAATTCGTGTATGTACTAATTTATTTCAACGGAAAATAATATTAGTTAAAAAATACAATTTCATAATATATATATATATATATATATATATATATATATATATATATATATATATATATATATATATATATATATATATATATATATTACTATGGGCTCAGAGCCGACCGATCGGTAAAATCAGTCCGACCAATGATACCTCTAAGGTAGTTAATAGTAATAACTGTCGGGGAGTTAAGGAAAATAATTGTCATTTATTGACAATTAATATTGTCATTCATTGGTGGTTAATGAGTCAGATCTAACGGTAAGCTCATTAACTCCCCCGCAAAGGGTACAGGTAGTATTTGCACCCTCTCCCGCGGCTTGGACAAGGAGAAGAGAGAAGAGTGCACAGCTAGACATCGGAGCAGACAACTTTGAATGTTTTGCATTAGGATTCTAAATCCTGCCAAAACAATATATATATATATATATATATATATATATATATATATATATAAGAGGGTTTCTTCCACCAACTATGTATCATTTATTTCTATACTAAATCAGTTAAAAGTAAATTATCAAGTACATACGAAATAATCTCGACTTATAAAGGATAAGTTGAGAATAAACTCTATTTATCTCATTTTACGTGTTTCAAATATAATTATCAAATTTGAGATCCCAAAGCATCTTGAATGGACCACAATTATTTTTGTTTATGATTTTATAATGTAGACTAGTTTGAGTTTAAAAAAAATTCTTAACTTCAGTTATATTTTGTTCTCTAGTAATAACATTCATCAAAGAAAAAAAATGAGACATAAGTTCAATCAATGAATTGACATTACATTTAACTAAAAACCTTATAGAAATAAGTTTACAGTTTTATATATGTTGTTTAGTTTTTCATTTTCAATCTCAGACTTAAACTTATTCTTAGATTTTGAACCATTATAAAATATGTTATGGATTAGTTTTATACTTCTTCAACTAAGATATTTGAAATATGTTGAGAAAGTTGAATAAAGAAAGAAGTACGACAAATTAAATTAATGTGTTGATTAAAAGAAAAACTAAAATTATCAATGGAATGCAGTTTACTACAACTAGAAATTAAAAATTAGTAATTAAGTTGCTTGACTTGATCATTATTCTTACACCGGTGGAATGTGTAACTCAAAACACATGATTATAAACAAATATATCCAAAGGTTTTCTTCATTGATCTATATTGGACTTTTTCTTACTTAAAAGAAAACTTTAATCTCTCATTTTTTTATTCCAATGGTTTATTTAAAAAAATAAGTATAATTAACAAATTTTCTCTATGAGATATCAACAAATAAGTGTGTTGTACTTGTTTTCATACAAAGCTTCGTGTGACATAATTTCAATGCTTGTTTGAAATTGTTATTGTCGATGAACTCTATAGTAGAGATGATATCTTATCTTAATTATCACACACAAAAAGTCCTACAAATCTTCTAATAATTAGAATATTCTTTATTAGTATCCTTTTGTACGTGGAAGATAGACTAAATTAACTAACTCATAAACTATCTCTAAAACTTTATACAATGTGTTCTAGAAGCATTATTGCAAAAATCACTTTTTATAACGATTTATTATCCTGTTTATAATCCACCTAACGTAATAAATGACATGGTGACAAAAATTATAAGCCTTTCTATGTTGGTTATTACTAGTACTAACATAAAAGTGGATCCAATGGTAATTTTGTAATAAAGTAAAAGACTTTATATATCAATTATATATAGAACTGACATATAAAATGGGATCGGTGGTACTTTTTGTAATAACACAATAAACTAGAAGATTTTCTATGTCGATTATATCTATAATCAACATAGAAAGTGGGTGTGTATATTACTTTAAATTTTTTAAAAATATATATGTTAGTTCTTTACTATAACTAGCATAAAAATCTTTATTTCATTTCTCCCTTTCACGTTGCACTTCAGTGTTTTTCTCACACTTTTCATCCCTCACACTACTCTCCTCCTCACGCTAACCCTCCTTTTCTCCCTCTTGTTGGTGCCTCTCGTCTTCTCTATCTCGCTGCACTTTCTTGTCACTCTTGCTCTCGCTCTTGTTGTACAAGTTTCTCTCGTTTTGCTCTGACTAACCTTGAATTCTAATATATTATTGTGTTTATTGGGTTTTTGTATTAGTGTTTATTGTGTTTATTGGGACAATAACACAATGTGTTTATTGTGTTTGCTATGTTGGCATATGAGTCTCATACCTCCTTAGCGAGGAAGTGCATGACAAGAATGATATTGGAGGTGAAGAAAGGGTCGGTGAAAATGTAAACCTCAAGGATGTGAATGATATCTTTTTTGCAAGTATACCAAATTGTTCAAGTAATACAGTGAATTAAGTTAAGAGTATCGTTCTTCGAAGGGAATTTGAGTCACGTTATTCAACTAAAATTATTTATCAAGATCAATTATTGATGATAACATTTGTGATTTCAATTTGGAAATTAGCATGACATTAACAACGTAAAATAATTAAGATTGAAAAATATGATAAAAGATCACTAGAATTAGTCTTTGACTAACATTACAATAAAATCCTGGACAACATACATTCTCTGTTCAAGCATTTTACATAAGAGTATCTTGGTTTAATTCCTTAAAACAAGTTTTAAAATTATCTATTGAACTATTAATTCCTTAATTAATTCAGCAAATAATTTTGCATTAAATTCATATGTTGAGAATGACCAAAAGCACAGAAGTTATTCCTAGCGTATTTACTTTTAGTTTCTTTTCTTACGTTTCTGATTCTAAAAATATTTCCGAGTACAAAAGAACTTTTAAAGAGAATTATACTTCCGTATAATCAAAAGCAAGTCAAGAAAAGAACAAGAACAGAAACATATATTGCACAGGAAATTTACATTAATGTGTCGCCATACTTCTCGCTTTGTTCGTGTGTCAGAAAATAGTTTATGTCTTTCTGTCACGTCTTTTAAAGCCACTTAATCGCTCAGCACACATGTATCGGTGCGCTATGCGAATTTTCTTAACTGTTGTCATTTAAATGATGTTATTCGCTCATCGCACAAGTACTGGTGCGCTATGCGAATTTCCTTTTACTGGCAGTGCGAATTTTGGCTTTCGCTTTGCGAAAATTGGCTGATATAGTCCAAATGATGCACCCTTTCCTGTACAATATTTTACCTAACAATCTACTCCCTATTACAACTTTTCACTGAGGAGCAACATGAATAATTACAAGATTGAACTCATTTATAAGTGTTAAAACAACTCTTTTCACACTTATCAGTGAATGAAGAGGCGCGGGAAGCAAAGTAAGAAATGAATGACAACGACGATGGACATGAAGTCGGGATAAAACATGTTGTCTTTGGTGGAATTAAGGTTTCATGGAGAATTTGAAAATAAAATAAAAATGAGACTTTCTATGCCTATTGTAGTATAACTGACATAGAATGTGAAAACTTTCCATACTAATTGTTTTATGCTAGTTCCAAAACCGAAATAAAAATTCCTTTTTCACCAACATAAAAAAGTTTTGCTACACTGGTTAATCTTAAAGTAAATAAGAAATCACTATCAAATATTATATTGATTATTTTCTCATGTGACCTAAAAATCTCAGTGATTATATGTGTTAGTGAATAGATTTTGAATTGATTTTTAAGCTTTAAAAATTAAGAAACATATAATTAAAAACGATAACATTATTTCCCTTTTAAACGTTTGTATAATAACATAAATTTGAATCGATATATTTAAAAAAAGTTAAAATATAATCAATATTCTAAAACCAAAGAAAGATACAAAACGAATGCACAAAGGCGTGACAAAAAAGAATATCATTTGGTGTTGAGTTCAAACCTCAAAAAGATAGAAAGCCATGATGTTCAAATGCTTTGTTTTAAATTAAAATTTATAGTTATCCCTACTTGAAAAGCTACAAAAGAAAAATAATAAAAATAGCAAAAAAGCAATATTATATATATTACATATACGAATACATTACATATACATATTATCAAAATTGATAATTATTTTATTTTAAAATATAAAATTAAATGTATACATACATGATTATATTTATTTAATCAAGGGACCAAGTCTCTTTAATTACCAAAATCTTTATTTGTTTTTTATCTTTTTTTATTATTATTTCTATTGTCATTAAGTTTGGAGAAAATGAATTCCACTCAATTAAAGTATTAAATACAATTGTAAATGAAAATGTAATATACATATATAAACTGAATTGATTAGAAAGTTAATGGAGACAAATTAAAATGAATTGTTTTTTGTTTTAGCCTATTATACTACACTGAAAAATGTTCAAATTCACTCGATTGGGTTGAATTTTTGTAATTGAATTAAATTTGGATGAATTTTGATTGAGTTAACTTAGTTAAGTTTAACTAAATTTTAGTTGTCATTGATTTGGTCGAATTCAATCAAATTATGATTATTGTCGATTTTATTGAATTTGACCAAATTTTAATCGAGATCAATTAAATTAAATTTAGATGAATTTTGGTTCAAGCTAATTTGATCAAATATGACTAAATTTCGATCGAAAATGACTGACTAGACAAAGTTTGACCAAATTTAGACCATAGTCAATTCTAATATTTAATTTTATAAAAATAAACTATAAAATAGTTTAATTCAGTTTTTATTATAAATTATTTAATATTTTTAGTATAATATAATATAATTATTTTACAGTTCACTGTTTACTCATTCAAATACTCATTTGTATAAGCTTCTAGATTCTATAAATCTATTTTGTTTTAATTATTTTAATAAATTGTTTTGGTTTCTTTATTTCTACATTTAGGCATTGTAATCCACAACTTATTAGATTTAGTTAATTTTAAAAAAATATTAGAATATTGATATTCAACGCATGCAACAGGCAAATTGAAAATTATCCAAGACTTTCCTACACATGCTCCTGACATACCACAAATTTTCAAGCCGAGCATATATTGGTTAATTTCCATCCCAGTCATCGTATAATATCAATCTATAATCATCACAAAAACAACCACCTAAACATCAACTTAATGGAATTTGATGGACAAATCCCATTCATTGAACTATTATGTGCCTTGCCTCGAAAATTCGTGCAAGAAAAAGAAAAAATAAGTGGAGGAATTATTTGTCAAGCAGTAACTTTGAAACTTTGAAGAATGTATAGAGGTGAATATATAAGACTCTTTTTGAAGAGACGTGGTGACCAAACACTTAGAAATTGGTATCAGATTAAATTAATCATATATTATATGAAAAACTAAGAAAATCAATAAAAGAAGGTGCACAATCGTCAAAATTTTGGTTTACAAAAGAGTCAGTAAGAAATGTTATAATACAACATTTTAACTTTTCTTAAAAAAAAACAGACCTAAAACATTTACCATTTTTATTCTACCAGTTCTAAGAACAGACTTTTAGAATATTTTTCCAGATTTCCAGAAATAATTCACAAAAGGAAATATGAAATGCAGTGAACATAAATTAGGGTGCAATTTTGCAACCAATATCTATGAAGAACAGGTGACATAATAGATCATGACAATAGCAGTCCATATAACGTGTAGGTTCCTATTGCTTTTTACCAACGCCTTACATTTGTCCCTCTAATTTCTTTTTAATAAATTGTGTTTTGGCACATAGAAAAAGCAAATATTTCTTCAAACATAAAATAAAATGTATATTTTAATTCATGTTTATTTCTTACTTTTAAGTAATTGAATTTGAAATAGACAAGAAAATTATAATATTACAATACATATAAATATACATTCTTAGAATGGAGAAACATATTCTCGCAAACATCAATGAAGCTCGTGAAGGACTTGTGTTTCTCGGCAATTTTATCTTTTAATTTATGTATGAAAAAAAAGAAGAAGCTACTTTAATAAGAAAACATATTTTTTAATTTTCTAACCCTAACCCTAGTGCATTATGAACTAAGTTGTGTGTATAAATACAAGACAGGTAGATTTTCACCTAAATACAAGACAAGTAGGTTATAAGAAACTTTATTATAAGTACTGTGATTTTTCTTTTTTTTATTCTATTTTTTCATTTTCTTATTTATGATATTTACTTATTATATTTTATTTTGTTCATATTAGTTAGACACCTTCTATTTATTCTTTTCTTTCCTTTTAATTTTTCCTCTACTCCAAACTTGTCATTATTTGTTTTTTTTTCATGAGCTCCATTCATGCATGTTGTTTGGAAATGATTGAATACCTCAATTTTTCAAATTGAGTTTGTGAATGGAAATGAACATATATATTTATTCATTTTCTATACTTATCCTCTCGTATTCATATTTTGTTCATGTTTTAAATTATTAAAACATTTTTAATTTATTAAATAATTTATAAAAATTATATTAATTTTTCTTTAATCTTATTTTTTAAAAAGACATATATTTAAATACTTTTACTTGTTTTTATAAATTTTTCCTTACAAAATAAGAAGCATAAGGTATGTCTAAACATTAGAGAATCTTCATGAATGTGTCTAAAACTATGATCCAAACTTTTACAACGTCTTAGATTGTTTTATGGTATAGATAATGATACTTTGACAATATTTTTTTAACAATATTTTAACATCATTTACGTGTTATTCTTTGATTGATATTTATGATTATTATTATTGATTATAGAGTAATTTTGGACCAATCACAAAATGACACATAGATAATGTTAAAATATTATAAAAAAAAATGTTGTCAAAATATACTTATCCTTACGGTATTTATAGTATTTTTCTCTGTAGAATTGTTATTTTTAATTTTGGCAACAATCCTTTTACATGGCAGCTCTTCACCTACCTCTTTCTACCACAACTGTCTACTTGGTAGGTTAAACTAAGGTACAAAGTGGGCCACACAGAAAAAAAAATTACACATAGTTAAAAGTGCAATGATATTTGTCACAATAATTAGTAGAAACTAATTGGCTATAGGTTAGGATGATTAACATGAATCACGTATAAATTTATGATTTAAGCATTGAGTAGCACTGTTTGGGTGATAGAGGGATTAAGTGGAATTGTGACTATTATACAAGATTCCAAAAAGGAAATAATAGGTTGGTTTGGTTAGACGACTTTTTAAACTACCAAGGCGCGGAAGTTGTGGAAAATATAAACTTGGTATAATCTATTGCAAAATGGTCACCATCAGGAGCGACAAGAAAATGAAAATTTCCCATGTCTGATTCAGACTATAGCGACTCACTTTTTTTTTGTGCACAGGGACAGGGTCGTCAAGTGTTGTTTGTTAACATGTCAACATAATTAAAACTCAGAATCACACCACAGATATAATAATAAAAGAAAAGGAGAAATTACGGTCGTAAATTACGTTATGTGAATTGCAGTGAATAATGAAAGCACGAGAAAAGATGTTATGGAAAAAGAAAAGTAGTGGTAGAGAAAGAGAAGAGAAGAATAAAAGAAGATGAAAGATGAAAGATGAAAGATGAAAGATCAAAGATCCCTGAGCTGCCTAAGATTGACAGGAGATATGTATCTGTTGTCTCCGTCAAGTAGCTGCTTAGCGAGGATTAGGTTTGCAGCTTCGCTTGGATGATAAGGATCCCAGAACACGTGCTTGTACCTATCACTGCACATACTCGAAGTAGGCCCACATGGAATTATCCCTGCGAATTGGCCCCCATTTCCACAGCAAGCTCTACTTGCTGTTCTGAACCCTGCAAATTTTTCTTTCTATATCATTTTTTCATTTCTCAAATAATTATAACACTTTTTTCACATAAAAATAAAATCAAAGCAATTATCTACCGTATTTCTTATAGTTTTTTATGAGTTCTGAGACTAAATCGTAGACATTGGCGAGAACGAAGGTGGCACCGGGTAGGTTGTCGTTTAGCTCGGCAACCAAATCCTTCAATCGAGCATTGTATTGAAGCGCCAGTTTGTTGGCCAAATCCACGCACTCATCTTCGTTCAGCTGATTTATGGTCTTCTGGTAAGGTATGCATCCTATTGGCCCAACGTTTCCTATCACGAACTTTCGGGCATCCATTTTGTACAGTCTCTGCCATTCAATTCAATTTACAATTAATTTTCTTATAACGATTATAGAATTTGGCTTTAAATTTAGATTGAGGTTGTTACCGTGAGTTGGGCCCTGAAATGAGTAATCATGTCATCTATGAAAGAATCTGGACTTTGAGAAATTCTGGCTCCAATGGAGAGAACTGGGAGAAGGTAATTGTTGAGAAAATCATTGGCCCCAACGGTGATAGAGAAAATGGATTTCTTCGTTATGTATTCTTTAGCTTTTGATTCACCCAGCAGTTTGTCAATTTGTTTTCTTGTTATGCTGAAGTAATCTATTTGAACATCCATTCCTATTCTATTCACCTGAAAACAAAATTATTGACTCCACACAGTTATATTCCTTATTACACAGAATGATTAAGACTAAGTAAGGAATAGACAGCAGAGAAAAAAAAAATACTGACAAATATCCTTCCAGTAGCATTCATTATTCCTCCCCCTCCCGAAGCATAGTTCACTCCACTCAGTATGGTTTTCCCTGTTGCATTTGGTGCTAAAAATGGTATAGCATAATTTGGTTGTCCCAATTCCTCTCCTGAAAAATATTAAAATATAAACAGCAACACATTAATTATGTTAAGAAAAGACACGAGACACGTTTTTCAATATTAATCTCCATTCTTTCAACGTCATTCCTCACACTTTAATATATGTTAAAACAAATACGGTATATAAGTATTGTCAATATTTTTTAGTAGTATATAAGTTATATTATGCATGTAAGGTTGTTGATTGAAAAATTGAAAATGTTGTTGTTTGTTAACTAGGAAAATCTAATAGGTACACACAAAGATCTTGGTATGTGAGAAAGAAGACAAAGTTACCAACTATATCACCAATGGTTCTTCCGTTGGTGTAGCGGCCAGTGGGGTTTCCCCCAGAGGCATTGAAATCAATTCCATTGGGAGGGATGTTTGCCTTAGAAAGAGTTGACAAATAGTTATTGTTTCCAGCATCCACCAATGAATCTCCAAATATGAAAGAGGCTCCTAAAGCGTTTTTCTGACCATCTACACTTCCATAAAAGCTAATGTTCACTAGAAAAAACACAAGCGCCAACATGTCATAACAATGGAAAGCCATGGCTGCAACTGAAAAGCTCTGCCAAGAGCCTTATAAGGACCACTTTTTTCCCCTTCGCGTGAGAAAACTTGTGATCATCTTTTAATTTGGTTTGACCCTTTTCTCATTAAAAATAAGATTCCAAAGGAATGCACTGGATGAATAAAGATTTTCATGTGGTTGGTCATCAACATCTGTGCATATTTCTCACCCTGCTGTTGAATTCATCAATTAAAGATTTTGATTTTGTAGACAAAGTCACAGGGTGCCTGGTTTTATCCACGATGACCTATTCGACAAGACAATTAATTACAGAAGAAAGCTGTGAGGGACTTTGGTCTTTTTTTTATGATCTTAATTATAAGACATTAAAACCAACCCTTAACTCCTAATTTCATGTTATTGGAAAGTAATACAACAGTCCATCTGCACTCAACAACTCAAGAAAACCAGGTTTCTCCCTTTTCTTTATCCTTCCAACTGCTTCTAAACTCCAAACATTTGAAATTTTATTCTATTTTTGAAGGTTTGTGAACAATCTTTTTGGGGTTGAAGGGGCTGAACCGGGCTAATAACAAGGCCCAAAGCTAAGAAGAGGTTCTCGTCACAAATGGGCCAAGAAACAGTAAATCTTAAACTTGTACAAAATTTGAAAGTATTAGTAATTCATAATTGTTGATGATTCATTTTTCTATTAGTTTCTCATTTCTCTCTATTCAACGTGTAAGGGAAGATATGAATTGAAGATTGAAAAGAAAAGTGGAGTCCCCTGACAGTGCTGGAACCATGAAGATCAACGACATCTAATCTAAACCATCATCAACTTCTCTCTCCACTCTCAACTCTCCTGCAGCCGTATGCCTTTTTTTCTTTTCTGTCCTTTCAATTTGAAAACTGAACTCAATCTCATAAAACGTTTGATGAGTATCGAAATTCAAAACTTTTCTTTTGCAAAACTCAATTGCAGACTAAAAAGTTAAGATTGTAAATACATCTGAATTATTTTAGACGAAAAAACAAAATCAAATGGTATATTTAAGATTGTAAGACTAAAAAGTTATTTAGCATTTAATGTCATGCTAACTTGAAATGTGTTTTCATTTTTTACAAGATTTTGATTCCTGTTTTTTTAAAGTGTCAATTTGGACTCAATTTTAAAAAAATTATACAATTTAATCTTAATTGGTAACTATAGAATGACGTGAATTTTTATTATATTATAATTGTTAAGTAAATAACTGCGGGTATTTTACAAGTTTGATAAAAGATTTTTGTTGTATTATAATTGTTAAGTAAATAGTGTGAATTATGAGATTCGTTGTTCTTCATTCTTTAACACGTAAAATTGGATCGAAAAATGCATATCAGGGATTACAGTACAAGAAAATTAATAAATAATTAACAATTTTAGTAACAAAAAATAATTAGTCATTGACAAATTTAGACCAATTTATAAACTAAAAGTTATTGGTAACTAAAAGAATAAACACATAAACCACATGAAAGATAAAAGAAAGTTCATACTCTTACAATTATAAACTCTGAAAATATACTTACGAAAAAGTTATAAGCTTACATTTGTAAGAAGGAAGAAAAATCTTATAAGGTATTGATTGAGTTATATCATAAACATATTCTCTTTGTGAAAATTATGATCTAAGACTTGTAAACAATATAATTCATTGTACATTCTGAAAAGAATTCAAATACTTTTTTTATTAACTCAGTTGAGTTAAACGTCTACTAGGCAGCGTAACAAAGTCATCAGAATTGTCTAGTAGAAACCAAGTGTGGGTGAAACTCAAACTAGGCAACGTATCAAGTATATACCAGAATTGTCTAGTGAAAATCAGAAGTGGGTGAAATTCAACTAGTCAATATAACATATGTTACCAGGATTTACTAGGTGTAACCAGGAGCAGTGCTAATACTTAGTTGTAATTTTGTTGAGATTATAACGGAACCCTCTAAGATGTCTTAGAGGAGAACCAGATCTAGCTCAGTTGAGGGAACTAGTATAAAATAATTGTGTTTATTGTTTTACCTTCAGAAAACATATTATTTACAAACACTACCTTTTTTTCAAAATTAATCTTTGACATGCACAATTGTTACGAAATGTCAATTTTCTTCAAAGGTTGTGTCCTTCTTAAAATACTACAGTAACTTTGATAAAACTCCTGAAAAATTATCTATCTTTAAATGTGTATGTTAAAGATTGTTGTACAAATCAAATGTCTAACAACTTGTGTAGACTTTTTAATCATTATCAAAGTTGTTAAATGTCTTTTAACAAAAAGATTTCCACAATATTATTCTACTCTTTTCTAATGTTTTCCGTTATTTCAATAGGTGTTTTATGTGATCGTGAAGAATACTTAAATGATCAGAAACATCATTAACAAAAACACTAATTTGATTAAAAATAAATAGAAATAGTACGATGATCATTAGTAGAAAAAAGGATATTGATGTTAGGAATATAATTACCTAATCAAGTAAAGTGGAAGAATGATAAATAGTTAAAGATGTCAAAAAATCACTATGATTAGAATGGGATGGCATAGGAAGAGATAAAGAGTTATGAGTTTTCTAAAGTTTATGATAAGAAGACTCATGAAAAACCACATTAGGAGATATATCAATATAATAGTTTTTGAGATTTAAGAAATGGTAACATTTTTGTATAAGATTTAAAGCCTAGGAAAATACTATCGATAGGACAATCATCAAAGTTATTCCGTTGTATGAAACACAAGAAAGGTAGTTTAAAGAAAAAAAAATCAGAACAAATAGCAGCAGAGCTCTTCACATTTTAACATAATGTCTTTTGCAAGAAATTATGGAATGGTGATATGATATTGTGGAATTTTTATTAGATTAATTAATGAAGTTAATGTTTATGCTGGTAATGTCCTTAATGCTTATCTATCTATACATGTTTGTTTTGGACGTATAAGTAAAACACAATGTAAACCATTTCCAAGGTGCTGCTGAACCACAATGCATGTCTTTTCAAATATCAATGAATCCACATCTTAATTTGTTTTTGCCAAAATTTTTCTTTATATATATACTTATCAAACAAATGTATTTGTTTTTTTTTTTTTTTGCCTCAGGATTTGAAGAGTTCATCATTCAGGCCCTCTTACTCAATTCTTTCAAATTTAGGATTTTACTTGCTATTATTTCAATTTAGTATAAAAGCCTAATATTTTCTTTTACAAGATATGATTTTTTAAAATAATTATCAATAATGAAAATTTTTAATTTGATAGGTAGTGTTTTATATAAAGTGCAAATTTTGTCTCGAATATCACAAATTTTAATAGGGTCGGGGTTGATTTCAAGCTAATTATCTTGGCAAAACTCTGAGTTGATTAGAATAAAGATAAACATGCTCTTAATTTTTCCAAAAACACTCCTACAGTGATAGTTGGTATTTATGCACTTTTGTGGTCGGTGATTTTATCTGATATCTGCACTGGGATATGAAAAAATATCTTCTTATCAAAAGCAATCATATATGTACGAATCTTATTTGAACATATAGGCGAATGATCATTTTACTTAATTTATTTATATTATTATATTTTTACGATAATATTGGTTCAGGTTTTTGTTTTGTTGAAATTATAATAGAAAGAATTATTTGACACGGAAAAAAAAATGTGAAGTGATAAGAAATGAATAATAGATTAATAGTAATTAACTTACATTACATCATGTAAAAATAGTATTATCCAAAAAAATAATTTTCTATTTTTTCGCCTTAAAATTCCTATGTGACATGTTACCTGCTAAAGAAAGTATCTCTTGATGATTGATGAATGATTGAAAACAAAACAAGAAAGTTTTAATCTTTGGGTCCATTCGAAGCACATACGTTAGGAATAGGAAGGTTTCCATGGTATTGACGATGATGATGATCCAAATGAAAAAGGCCCAATAATGTTAATAATCTATGAGGTGTGAGGACTGGTTATTAGCTTCCAAAACGTAGAATAGAGACACACACGTGCAACCAAAAAGAAACGATACAGGCCCGTT
Organism: Vigna umbellata; assembly: GCF_029865625.1. Taxonomy (NCBI): domain Eukaryota; kingdom Viridiplantae; phylum Streptophyta; class Magnoliopsida; order Fabales; family Fabaceae; genus Vigna; species Vigna umbellata. The sequence continues at coordinate 88,753,891 of NC_142165.1, read as the reverse complement.
TCAACCTAACTTGGACCTGGGCCCATTATCCCATCAATGCATACAACCAATCTTTACTTTACCACAAAAATACTTTTTCTACCTGTTTAACATTCACGACGGACCCCTTTATTCTAGATTAAAAACAAGTATCCCTAAGTCAAAAACCGCAATGATTTATTTTTAAAAAAAATTAATGCATGAATTGATTTACATTTATTTATATTCATAAAAACAATAGATAAATAAATTCACGTTCTTAACTACATTAGGTTAAATATATGATTTCATATTTGTAAATTAAATATAAATAAATCATAGAAAGGAATGGTAAGAAATAGACTTTAAGCTTAAATCAATCTCACAAAACAAATTTGTAAGGTGAGATTTGCACTCATTTATATACTATAAATTAGTTTTATCTTTAGTTGACATGAAACTTTCAATAGGTAGGAAAGACAGATGGAAGGTTGGTCAACGAATAGAGAGATAATTTACATCTATAATATAAAGATAGTAAAAAGTTGTTATTGTTTTTTTTAGCAATATGAATGAAAATAGGTGAGGTTACCTAAATTAAGTTTGGGAGTAGAGTTTTTGAAAGAATATGTGAAGTTTAAGGTTTTATTAAAGTGTGTTTGATCAAAAAGGTGAGTTGTTTAAGTAAAAGATAGTGATGAATCCATAAATGGGGAATTGATAGCATGGTTTGAATGTAGCCAGCAAGAGATTTTGCGATCATTGAATATGATAGAAAAGTCAAAATGAAAAAGATGAAGATAAGCAAGATGATTGTTGATTTAGAGTAGTGAATGGGAAAAAGTTAGAATGGTGGAAGTCTAAAGCACTTGATTGTAGCTTGGTGTAGATGGAGAGCACACTAATGGAAGTGTAGGTAAGTGAGGCCCCATCATCCCACTCAACCAAGTCCCTTTCTATCCCTTCTTTCATTTGAAGTCTCTCAGACATGCAAAGGTTTCTCTTTCTTTACCATTGTTTTTTCAGAAAGTGGGGTTGCCTCTGTCGGACAGAGTGGTTGTGTTCTTGAGTGTATGTTCTGTATCAGTTCACAATTCTTTGTCTCTGCTTTCATTGGTTCTATCTGTTCTAACCATTTCATGAAAAAAGATTCTCGTTGGAATGATGCATCATGTACACCAACCTCTTTTATTCATCTTTCATCTATCATTCTCACACTACTCCACTTTCCCTCTTCGTTTTGACCATTGCTAAATATAACTTGGTCGACCGGTGATGAGACTATGATCATGTTTCCATTCAAAACTGGTCACCAAATTATACCAATTATTGTCTGTAGTAATGCACGTGATGTCCATATCCATTAAAGCTCATTAAACCAATATAGCTTCATCATGCTTTTCTATTCCTTTTTCTTACAGCGTATCATTTTACCCCTTTTCAGATCCAATAAAGTTCAAAAAATTGTTTATTTAACATCATTTTTGTGAAATCTCATCATATTCATTACATAAATGGTGTTATTTTATTTCCAGGAACTTTTGAATTCTTTTTATTCAAATAACTCACTCTATATATAGTATTTATAAAGTATTATTGATAATGAATGCAAATAGTTCAAACAATCTGAAAAAAGTGACATAAAATTATATTTGTGATGGCAATTTTATATTATATCACATAGAAAGGGCGTCAACCAATAATGCTTGAAGAAGTTGCATTCAGAGATGAAATCAAACAATAGTTATACTATTAATTACAATCGTTAGGAAATAATTAAGTAATAAAAATACTTTTTTTATTTATATATATTATTTATCATTAGAGTTTTGTGCAAGAATTAAAAGAGCAAAATGAAAACAACTTTAATTATACGAAAAGAACAAAGTTTATTTGATTGTCTTACTTCTGTGAAAGAAAATTTAAATTGTAACTAAATTAATACTTTCACTCACTTATTAATGTGGGAAAAAAAATCCCTGTCTAAAGAAAACGCTACAAAAATGAAGCAGTATTTTAAACAGATTATCGAAAGGAAAGAAAGATGAGGAAAATAAACAAAATAAAAGATAATGATCAAATAAGTACTTAAAATACATAGATGTTATTTTTTTAATCAATAAAACTGGTCATTATTTTTATTGATAAAAGTTGTTTTTTATTAGTTTAAGGAGTTCAAGCATTTGTGATATTTTATATTGTATTGCACACATAAATTATAGAAGATTCATGAAAAGGTTAAAATTGAAAAACATGCATAAGAAAATTGCTTAGCAGCATTGAAAACAAATTCTAGAGGACCACATTAGATAAGTTGGGTCAAAGAAGAGTTAAGGATAATTGTCATAAAAATTGACCTACCCTCTAACTTTTCTTCATCACTCATTTGTCAAGGAAAAGAACAATGCTTTATTCTTGAAGGATACAACTGCTAACTCATTGGTCAATTTGTTCCTCAAATCCAATATAGAAAGTAAAATGTAATGTAGTCAAGATACCCTTTTTCTTTATCAATTTAACTTCTAGGGCTTTGTGCATTATCATTAATAATGGAATCCTAGACAGGAAGTGAAGTGGTTGGTTTACGACTTTTTTAAAGTAATTAGTTTTTTTTACATTAAAGTAAATTAAGGTTGTATTTATATTTGGTGTAGACGGTATAGAGTTCAATGTCAAAAGAACAAAGTTTGGTTAGATTTCCATTCTTAAAAAAAAACAGCAGTACATCCACGGGCAAAAATACAATTTGAAGAACAATAGTTAGATAGCAGGTTCACAAAAAAGTTTGTAAGAGCCTAATCCTATCATTTTTTTTGTTATATTATCTCATTGAATGACATTTTATGTTTCCTACCTAAGATATTATTTTTCTGAATAAGTTTTTAGAAATTCAAGTTAGAAGCTCTAAATTAAGTAAAAATAAATATTGAATGGTATATTAAAAAAATAAAACGCACAAATATTAAGTTTTAAGATTTTACATTAAAAATAGTGTCAAATTTCTATGTGCACAACTCGTATTTAATAAGTCTTCGATCTCGTCAATCTATTTTAGTAAAAAATTCTAATAGTGATATTATAGTATTATAGTTTATGGTTTGTTTTGGTGTCTCAAATAAAAAAAATATGTTCCATTGTGATAAAACCTAACCCATTAAAAATTTAAGTATAAGTTAAAAGTTTCTCATGTGATAGAAATGAAAAAGTTGAGTAGTATATAAAAAAAACAAAACTTACAAACATTAAACATTTATGTTAGAAGTTGTGTCTTATCTCCCAAGAGAAAAAACTTGAGAGACAAAGATTTTGATTTGCTAGGTTTAAGGAAGTTAGAAATTAGTAAAAGGTTGAATAAGCATTTGGATCAAGTAGCAATTGGTAATACCAAAATGTTTGTCAACATTCCTAGACACATGAGAAACCAAAGAGGCAGAATTAAATGGAATTCAGTACGATGGAAACATACAAAACCATAAGAAATCCAAGAGTTGGATAAGGAGATTTGAAACTTACTCATATGAATATTGTTTACATGGAAGCGTGTGTTATTATCATTCATCTTTGACACAAGAATTCATTACTTGAGTCCTGATGGGTATACTAGCATACTCGTCCATGTTTGATAAGCTACAGCTAGTTAGCTTTAAAGGGAAAACACATTGATTTCATGCATACTTAAGGGATGATTTGATTCTAATTATTAGGGTATTGGAGGAAACAATAAGGGAGATTCTCTTTGAAGAAGAACTACAACATATGCTTAATTATATAGTGTCAAATCTGTGTACTATCTCACTAAAAGGGACAACTTGTATACAGAGAAGATTTTGGAATCATGGTCTCAATTCCTATGTTCATTATGTCAACAGGAGGAAGAATCAATGCAACACTTACTTTTTTTACGAAACATCATACAAGGTATGGAAAACAGGTTATAGATGGGTGAATTTGAGTAATGTCATATCCTCTTTTCCAAGTATGCATTTCTATTAACATGACTTTGCCATGAGCATTTTTCAAAAAATAAAGTGACATTTTTGTGGTTTGCAAGTATGGAAGGAAAGGAACAAGCATGTTTCATGGAAAAAACTTTAATGTTAATATAATTATTTGCCAGGTTAAACTAGGTTGTTGGTTGTGGACAAGTGTTGTATATTCAGATAACAACCTTTTCCTATTGTGGGAATCCATTCCAAGGGTTGTTTCCTAAGATAAAGAAACGAATTGACTAGATGAAAAGAAATAAAAACTCAAAATGTAGCATGTGGGATGGATATGGAATTTGGTTATGAATAGTTTAAGGATAATGAAGGAATTACAAGTGTTGTTTAATTATGTGGTAATAGGTAAATTCTTTTGCTCCAATAGTACAAGAATATAAATGGTGTAGATCTAGGAATGGAGAAATTTTATACAAGTTTTCCTTCTTCTTTTTTACTTTCTTTGGAAGTAAGTATGGTGGAAGGATGTATATCCTAAGGACGATTTCATATTTAAGGACACAAATGTATTATGTTGAATAATTTGTATATTTTTTTAGAGTTGTTTTCTGTTTTCTGATGTATATGAATTTGGTACCTCTTGTACCACTCATATATAGTTGGTTATTGCAAATAAAAAAAAAACATTTTAATGTTACAATATTGTTTAACCATTATTTTGTGTCTAAAAGTCATGTTTGTTTATAAGTTATTGAAGATGTTGGTTCATTCACAGAGATAAGTAACTCATCAAACTTCAAAGACGAAACTATTTTGCAAATGAAAAATTTGAGAAAATGTTTCATGTGGTTAAGTCTTACATATAATGATTTTTTTGCTTGTGAGTGCTTACTTTTTTTGTTTTCTTTTAAACCTGTCCACTTTTGTTTATATTCTTAGACTATATGGTTCCCTTCATTTTCACTTTTTTTAGCAAGGTTTTAGGTTGGATCTATAACCAACTTTTGGAATGGAGATTTTTTTTTTCTTATTGTAATGAAATTGGGGTTAATTGGAGTGAAGTGAAATATTCAACTTTAAAATTACTTTCAATTTCCTCAATTAAAAAATATAAAAAAATTAATTGTATTTAGAATCTTGTTTTTGTTTCTATAAATTACATTAATGTTCTTATTTCAAATAAGTTGAAATGACATAATTAAGTTTAATCGCAACTTCCAAAGTTTAATTATTTTAAAATATTAACATAAAACAAAACAAAATACTTTTATTTTATAAAAAGTAACTAGGTTTGCAATTTATTTATGGTGCAACATAAGGCTTTTTTAATATTATTCCAAATATTTTATATAGAAAGGAAAAGTTAAAGATAAAATTCTAATATTTGCGAAGGTAGTTAAATAACATGATAATTAATAAATTTAATAGCATTAATTAAATTAAGTAAATTCTTTAATGATTATAAAATGATTAAAAATCCATATACGACCTAGAAGTGAAATAAAAAAATGTTGCACTATAAGCACTCAAGTACATATCCTAGCAACATCCCTACATGTCATTATAGTTTACAATGATTTAAGCCTTTCATCGAAACATTACAAATATTTCACCCATTCCCATAAAAATAAAATCATATCTCTTCTTTTTCATGCATGTCCATTGGACCTCACAAATACAAAAGTAAAGTGCCCAAACTTTTAAATTCTGTCATTACTATATTTGCTTTCTTTATACCCAAAATCTTTCATAACATATACAATGTCACTTCCAATGGTTACATTAGGAAAAACAATTTACTTTTTTTTTCCTCCTTTAAACCTTCCCCAATCAAAAAGTTACGGCTTCTAAACCTAAATAAGAGAAGTATCTAATTTCATATTAACCAAATGATAAATTATTATTTTTTAATCTCGCTAATCTTAATTTATAACATTTTTTTATAAGATTTCTTACTAGAACTTATAAAATAAATAAAAATACTTTTTTTACTTATATTTAAATGAGGAAAGAAGATTAGACTAAAACTACATTTGGGGAAAAGGAGCTTCACCTAACCTCTTAAATATGTCTGTCCTAACTCCAAGATTGTGTGGATAATTGCTTCTGCACCTGTGCTTTGACATAAATGCTTCTCTTTTTTCCCTCCCTTTTTTTTTTCTGGAGAAATAATGTGTGACAATAAAAGAGATAATAAATATTTTTTCTATTTCTTTTTTAAGATTGGATTTTTATTTTTATTTTTAAAATTTAAGATAATATTAATTATTTTAATTTATGTATGTGTGTGTGGGTTTATTGTAACATAAATACTACAAATGATCTTTTAATTATTTTATTAATATAAAATACTATGTTTAAATATATTTTTAGTTATCGTAAATCTAATTTTTATACTTTTTATTTTTAATTTTTTGTTCTTTTTAGTGTTTTGATAACTATTCTTATTTGACATTAAAATGAAAGTGAAATACTAAAAACTATTTTAGCTTTTTTTTTATGTAATTTCATTTTATAGATAAAAATATACTTTTATGAAATTGTAATTTTTGCGTTTGTTAACTAATGTAAAAGTTCTTATTAGTTTTTATTTTTTAAAAACAGTGTAATGATTAAAATAAATAAGGAAATATTAAAGAATAATTGTATAAAGAAATTGCATAACATTAAAGAATAATGAGATAATATACTGAAGTTGTGAAGAGAAAAGAAAAACTAATAAACTATAAATTCAAACATTGCTTTAAATAATATCTGAAAAACCTCTATAACTAATTTACATAATTTAGTTACTAATCACATTTAACTGATAAATCAGTTGAGCACGATCTTTACAAGCTTGAGAAAATTAGTCATTGCCAAACATATTCAAGGCATGATTTAAAAAATCTAGTTACTATCAATTGCTTTCGTTTTTTCCATTTGTACTGCTTTTGAATTTGGGTTGAATATTACCCAATTACGCTCTCCTATGATAACCAATACAATTATTTTAAAAAAAATATAATTAATCAAAACAAGCGCAAATGATCTTTGCATAAATTTGGTGTTGACTCCATCTCTGATAATGACATTCGTATAAACCAATTTTAATATTGATTTGTAGTTAGTCAGGTTAGAGTTTACTTTTAAAACATATTTAATTTCGTTTTTAAACATCAGGTATGAATTTGACTTTTGTAAAAAAGAAAAAACGTTCACATATTTATCTGATAAATACATATATTTAAAAGCCAAATTTTATCCAGTTTTAAAACATGAGATATGAATTTGATTTTTATAAAAAAAAAGTGACATATTTATTGGATATATATATATATATATATATATATATATATATATATATATTTAAATCTGAAATTTATTTATTTAAAATCTAATGTATATTATGGTTATTTTAAGAAGTCAACGAATTTAATTATAAATTTATTTACTATCCTACTATTATATTACTATTAGCATTATAAAAAATAATTAAATTCTATCAAAATATTAATAATACAAAATCATAAAGACTATACATAAATCTATACTTTAAAAATATTTCAAAAGCGAAATATCAATAAATATTTTATGAAGACTCATTTTAAAAATTTTCTATCGTAAGTAACTATAATGGATCATAAGATTGAAAACATTCTTGATGTGTTTGTTGTGAGTATGAGAGACTTAAAAGTCGATTGTAATAAATCTGATATAAAATAAAATGTAATCAATAAAAAATGTAAAACATTGTCCATAAATAATATTTACATCTACAATTAATATTGCACAAAAACATTAGTAATAATAGGATTCTATTTTAATTAATTATTTTTTAATTATATTAAATATTTTCGAAATCCTTATACTATCTAAAAAATAAGATGAAACAAATTATATCGTCTTTTAAAATAAAATATTTTTTTAGTTTGAACCTTACACCTATTGCTTATAAACTTTCACTTAAAAAAATGCAGAGACTTAATTAGTCTTGAGTTATATCTCCTGTAAACAAGTTTTAGTAATTAACATAGTCAATATCGGTGTTCATTTTAAGTTATAATCAATGGTTACACGTTACAACCTTGTGCATGTATCTTGTTTTATGAGTGTTGCTTAGAGACTTGTCCATGTCTCGTAGTGATGGTATCATCGTCACACTCATTAGATAAACCCTTAAAGTATGGGTAACAACACTGGCCAACCTGACCTATTTAAGCTCGACCCAATATTGATTGATCAAAAATGGGTTGGCCTTCTAATTGAAACGAGTTAAAATTTACAACCCAGTCTGTGACTTGCTAGGTTGGCCCATTAGCTTTTGTTTTTTTGTCATCGAAAATCTAATATGACATGAAAACATATTGAAATTTTTAAAATTTTACATGAAAACAGGTTGAAAACAATTGTTGAGTTGTCAAAAACAAAAGAAATTTAAAAATTATGAAGGAGACAAAACAGTAGTTGAAACCACATAAAAGAGAGGCGAAATATAAAACAATAGGTATTCTTTAATTCAACAAAAATAATGAGAGGGAAAAGGCAGGTCGGGTTAATCTATAAATGAGAGAAGAATGGTGGAGATGAGAGAAAAATATATATAGGGTTGTGATAATGGGGGAGGGAAATTGGATTGTGTTATTGTTAATGAAAAGTCAAATGAATATGAAGTGTCACGACGCAGAGATAGAAGAGAACGGTGGAAATGAGAGGAGAATGTAGTTATGTTAATGGTGGAGGGAAGTCGGGTTATGTTAGTGTTAATGAAGCCAAGTTTGGCGGGCTGGTCTGCCAGGCTACTTAGCGTGGCAGACCAGTTAGTTCGGGCTCCCGGTTAAAAATGCTAACTTCACTTTACCTTTTTTGTCAAGTTGGCGGCTTAACTTGTGCGGACTTGACCCTTTTTTTCATCCCTATCTCAAAGGGTGTTTTATGACTCACATCCTTACAATAATTGTCATTGAGTTTATTAAGAGATATTTTTTTAAAAAAAGGACATAATAATGCACATACCCATAATTTATAGTATACATCGTCATAGGAGTGAGACATAAAATTTACTCAAATTAGTTGGTTTACTTTAGTCAACAACAACTTCTTATTACCTATTGAACTTCATTCCATTAGATCACCATTCATATGGAGATGAGTGTCCATTGTTGTAACTAATTTATGAGCTTTAATATCATTCCTCTCTAAGACTCAAATGCTTGTTGATGCATCAATCTTTGAATAAATGAAAGAAAAGAATGATGGGTCGGACATCCATGACATTTTAGTTTTTTATCTCCTTAATTTTATATAATTGTTTATTACTTGTTGAAATTTTATTATTTGTTAACAAGGTTAAATATTTTTTAGTTTTTAAACTTTGATGTGAAATTAAAATCTATCATTGTCTCATACTTTGATATAGTGGTCCAAATTTTAAAATTAAATAGATATACCTAATCAACTAAGTTATCTTTTTAAGCATTTCAAGATGATATTTGAGTATTTTATACCATTTAATACATTTCATCTCAAATATTAATTCAAAAATTCATTTAAATATAAAAAAATTAACACTAGATTAAAAGTGCTATTTCTATTATTTTTAAAATTTGAAAACAAAAATATAAGAAAGTTTGATATAAAAATGAATTTCAATTTTACCTTCAACTTTGGTACTATAAACATATTTATCCTTTTTTATATTTAATTTTTTTAAAAGAAAAATAATTTGTAGAATCAACATTGTGTATTCATCATTTTAATTTTATTGGCCAAGTAATATTTATGTACTTGTTTATTATTTTTGTAAAAGAAAAAGTTAAGAAACCTACTTTTCAATCAGCTAAAGTTTTTTAAATAATACTCCGTTTAAATTTAAATGTATATAATGGGTAAAAATATCAGATTCAAAACTTAATAATAATAATAATAATAATAATAATAATAATAATAATAATTATTATTATTATTATTATTATTAGGGTTAAATATGTTTTTAGTCCCTAAACTATTGGCCGTTTCTGGTTTTCGTCCCTCTTCCAAAGTAAGGTACGATTTGGTCCTCATTCTTTAGAAAAACGTTCGTTTTAGTCCTCAAAATTTTGTTTTTAGTCCTTGTTTTAGTCCTCAAAACGTTCGTTTTTTCGACTAAAACGAACGTTTTTTAAAGATTGAGGACCAAATCGTACCTTAGTTTGGAAGAGGGACGAAAACCAGAAACGATCAATAGTTTAGGGACTAAAAACATATTTAACCCTTATTATTATTTCAAATTTGAGTCCAGTTGCAAAATTTCCCCTTTTCAAATCTCACTTATTTCTACTTGAGTGCAATTGCAATTTTTCCCCTTTTCAACTAACGTAAAAAGAAAGGATAACTATGTTTTCTTTCTTTTTGTAATCTAATTATTTCTAAACACAACTTCTACGGATTACAATTTCAACAACGAGGTGAAGCAAATTGTTAGTTTCGATATCTTTACTAAGATTTTCTATGAACACTTATTTGTTAATATATATTTTGACAAAAATAAATTATATAAAATAGTTCAGTATGATTATTTAGGACTGAGATATGACCTTTATAGATGTTGCTTTACACTCCTTTTGCTGGCGCACTACGTCTTCTTCAATGGAAGTGGGGGTACCTGCAAAGATACTCCGATGCTAAAGTCAGATATGATTCGTGGGATCTTAGTTTTCTCTTAAGTGATATTTTTCTTAAAGTAAAATGTACCTTTTTCCTTCGTTATTCTTGTATTTAACGTAAACAAAATGTAAAACCAACTTATTACCTTAAAATACGGTTAATTGCCGTGATCCACGTTATTCTTAAAATTTGGTTAGTTGCCCGCGTAATTCGCGTTATTCACGTAAGATATTTTTGACTACTCGAACTATTGGTTCAACTACTTAAATGTTGAGTTAATTGGCCCAATATCGGGATGTTGTTCCCTACACCACCATCCCTTGCTCCCAACACCTCCCTCATTTCTGTTTTGCCCTTCAGTCAAATTTAATTTAATTTTTAGAGTTAATATGTCTTCTTCGTCTTTGTGCTTTAGCAGTCACTCTGTGCCTTGGAAGACAGTGCAGTATGTATTATTCCAGACACAAGACAATCCTCATTGGAACATGGAAATTATTAGCAACCAAAGTCTACCGAAAACAGTGTAGGTTGTTTCCATAGTTTTGCTTTGCAATGTTATAGTCCCATTGCAACCACCAATTGTTAAATACACAACCCTTTTTCACCAACAATCACCACTCTTCGGTGCCTCTTTCTAGAAAATCACTTTCCACCGGAGCCCACCTCAACAATGCCGAACTCGATGACAGCACTCCACCACGGCGGTTGACCAGGCAAAGGAAGCTCCGCCACCTGCGACCATGACATTGGCTTCTCCTTCTTCCACTCCGCTGACTCTTTTTCTACCTCGCTGGAGCCCTGCTACGCTTCTGAACACCGCTCCCTCTCTAATCTGTCGCAACCGTTGCCTTTCCTTGAAGCGTCGTTGACCCGTCGAGCCAAGTCAGTCAGCTCCGGTTCCGTACATCCTCCCCTCTCTGCTTCCTTAGAACATCCTAATTTTTCTTCTTCCGGGTAAACTTTGTTTCATCGTTCAAAATGCTTTGTACTCTAATTCAATTTACAAAATTGAAAACAAGCATGCAAGCACAACAACGACTTTGAATTCAAAAGCTTGCAACAGTAAATTCAGAAGGCACGGTCCCCAAGGAGCTCTTCGACAGGGACCTCGACGCCATTTTCATCAACGACAACCACTTCGTGTTCGACCTGCCGGATAAGTTTAGCAACTTGCCGGTGTCCCTGATCGTGCTGGCCAACAACCGCTTCCATGGTTGCGTGCCGGCTGGAATCGACAACATGAAGGGGTTGAACGAGATTGTTCTGATGAACAACGCTTTCAGGTCGTGCTCCCCCAGGAGATAAGGTTGACGAAGAACTTGACGATGTTCGATGTGAGCTTCAACCAGTTGTACTCGCCGTTGTACTGCCCTCGTTCCCCTCCGGCCCCGCCGCCGTTGTACTCGCCTCCACCACCAGTGTACTCGCCGCCACCACCACTTCTAGTGTATTCGCTTCCTCCACACCAGGAATCAACACCAATGGAAGCAGTGAGGAAGAGAAGAATGAACGAAAAAAAAGAGAGAGAAGAAGAAAAACTCAAACGAAAATGGGAAGATAAGAGAAAGTTTGTGAGAGATGTGGTGGTGGGGGTGTAAAATTAAAGTTTTCAAATATATTATAAAATCTAAATGGTAAAAGTAATAAAATTTTAACATAAGGATGATTTTGGAAATAAAAAAAATTGAGGAGGTGGAGGGAGCAGGGGCGGTGGTGGAGGGAGCAACATCTCCAATATCGTTTGACTGAATTGAGCGTCCGCTGAATCCGATTTGATAGGATTGATTGAGTGTCGTTTGACTTTTAACATGCACTGACCTGATTATCGTAGTTTGACGAAAGCTTTTAATTTTGGTTGAACTGACGAGCATTTGATAGAGTTGGCGAACGTTTCTACATTTTAATGAACGCTCAATTTAGATATCATACTTTCATAAAGTAATTTTAGTATTTCACAATTCGTATTAAACCACGATATACCATTAAATTTTGTTGTCATTAAAATAAACAGTAAGATACATAAATGATAAAACGGTTTTAAAAAAATAAAAATAAAAGCAATTAATCGCATTGAATATAGGTCGACATTTACAACATGAAATTGAATTTGAAAATGTTATAGATGGAGACATTTTATATATGATTGTATTAACTTTTTCATCTCACATTTAAGTACGTTAGACGCATACATACCAAACGCGACGTTATAGAAAAGAAAACGTACAAGAGCATTAAATAATCAAGTAAACTTTACTATCTTTAGCGTTAAGTAGTTGCCTCATTATCACCATCCAGGTTTATTTACATTACACGAGGAATATCACGACTCATGACTTATTTACTACTATCACATCATTATATATTAAAAATTTAATTTAAAAAATTAATAATTATGTATGAGACTGTAAAATTCACAAACTTTAAATGTCAAGAAAAAACAAAAAATAGTAGACTTATATATATATATATATATATATATTTTAAATTGTCCTAATTAGTTTGTGGCATTCAAGAGCTTACAACTTATGACATTCACAATATTCTAAAATATATAAGGGCTTTCAAAAATTTATTATCTACTCAATTTATTGAAATAGTAATTTTTTAATTTGGCTTAAAATACGAATATTATTCATACATTGATTTGATCGAAAACCAAACCTAAATTGGACTCTCATGATTAGCATCTTTAGATCTGCATTATAAACACGACCCTGCAATTCTTGTAAATCTCAGAACATGGTCATATTACACGCTAGAAAAAAATATCGAGTATTAATTTGTGTTGAAGAAACAAAACTATTTAAAATTGCGTAGACTCGATGTGCATCAACGTGAGGTTGTCGTTTTATATACTATCATAGATAAAATCTGGGTATAGAACTACTAATATTTTATCATAAGGTCGAGATAACTTCTATAATATCACTTTATCTCCTATTTATTATTATTATTATTAAAAAGTTTTTTTTTTATTCTTTGGTAAATCTCAGTTTGGAAATTGTTTCTATAGAGACACCCCATTCAATATTTAAGGGTTAGTGTTAATGTGAAAATAAATGGACAATAAAACTAATAATAAATGTTTTATATAATTGTATATTTAAATATTATTCTTGATAAAAAAATTGTATAAATTATGTAGATAATCCTTGTCATCTTTAATTCATTTAGTTGTTTTTTAGACACGGTGATTACTTTTATATGTTCATTACCTAGTTTGATTAGTTAAATAATATTGTATCTAGATGATTTCGACCTTTTCTAGTATTTTTCGGACTTTACTAATATTTCTTATCAACAATAGTTTATAATTTGAATTCAAATGATGTCATGACGCAAATCATCATGGTTTACAAATTTATATTATATTGGTTTAAAACTTCTTGATTTATCAAACTGGTATGATCTCTTCATCACTTATCGTCAACGAAAGAAAAAATGAATAAAATAAGTCAAAAAATTAATAAAAAGAGGGAATGTTCAATTAAAAAAAATAGTAAAAGGATAAGTTATTTTATTTATTTATTTATTGTCACAGTTTAATTATTACTATTATTACACTAAAAAGTAAAAACAAAAATGAAACTAGATACTCAACTATAAAAGTTACTTAATTGATTATAAATTAAAACTATTTATTTTCATATGAATATGTTGTATGGAACATTTCGTGTCCATAGTTGCCAAAAAAGAGAGTTAAAATGTGAAATATCAAATATTTTATTCTGTTATTTTACACATTAACTCTACGAAACTATTCACTCCTCTTTTCTTGTTTGTTTTTTCTTCCTCTCTCATCTCACATTAATGAGTCTATTTTTTATTATAATCATAATTTAAATAAGCAAATTAATAACATTAATAGATAAAATTATTACTGATGAATATAATTAATAATATTTTTTCATTCATTCTTTTTTTCTTCTTTTACTTTATTTATTTATTTTCCATATACTAAACAAAGTAATAATAATATCAACCTATAATGACATTCCTTTACTTAGGGTGTGCGTGTGTATATATATATATAATTTTTTTTCAAGATTACTTTTAAGTATATCTTTATCTATAATCATAACCGTTTTATTTAATTTTTATTTTTTCCATATATCAAAAGAAGCAACAAAATGAAAATTTAAAAGGATTAATTGATTCGAAGGTCCTATTTGTGCAGTTTTGCGTCAATTAGGTCCTTGTATTTTGAAATAACTCAATTTGGTTCCTATTCATGAAAAAATGAAGCAATACAGTCCATGTCTTTAAATTTTGTGGACGGCGTCAAAATTGTTGCCTGGTGCTAGCTGAGGTGACATTTCATTTGAAAAGTACGTGGCACGTGTCATCCCCTTCCCCACTCAAAATTAGGGTTTGCCAGATTGAAGAAAAGAACTTGCGCCGTTAGAATGTCTCTGCGCGAGAGAAGGAATTCCACTGATAAGGTAGTCACTCACGGTGCTTGGCTGGTTCTAGGTTTGGTTGCGCGATTGGGGTTTCTTCTTCATGGCGACGCAATTCCTGGAGGGTGGTTGTTGGGTCTCTCTGTTGTTTGGTTGTCTTCTTAGGTTTTCCTCTCTTTGTAGGTGCGAGGCAGAAGCTCGTGGTGGTGGCCTTTTGCGGATGGCGATTCAGAGTTCGATGGGTTTCTTCGAATTGGGTCTCTGTGTGTGAATGGTTGTTGGTCCTCTGGTTTTTCTGAGTGCAAGTGGTGAGGATGGCGGCACGAAGCGTCAATGGAAGATGGTCATGGCTGTGGTGGTTTTGCTGGAGAAGATGAAGGTGCGAGATGGTGGTTCTGAGACGGCGGCTTGGGCGTTTATGATGCGTTGGAGATGACAGCTGCCAGCAAGGATGGCGGTGATTGGGCTGCCATGGTTGCTGGATGAAGAAGCTTGGTTTCAAATGCCACCTCACTTAGCCACCTGACAACAATTTTGACTTCGTCCACAGGAATTGGATTGCTTAAATTTTTCATGAATAGAGACCAAATTGAGTTATTTTAAAATACAGGAAACTAATTGACACAAAATTGCACAAATAAGAACATCCGAATCAATTAAACCTATATTTTAAGATTGAAATGTTAGACATTTCAATTACAATATCTAATAGCAATTAAAATTATTATTTTCTAATTTTCAAAAATACGAAAAGGCATGCATTACAATAAGAATAGGACTACTGATTATAATAATGTGTTAACATGTCGTAACGTGATGAACAAAGTATGGCAGACGTGTCTTTGAAATTTTGTAATTTTAGTTTTGATTGATCCTCCGCTTGCAAGCGTTGACCAAACTGTGATTTTAAACCAATATTTTTTGACAGAGATTGTTTCTGAACTCGATAGTGAAAACTAAAATACAGATCAACTTCATCATATTCTTTTATAGATTTTGGGTTCCATTTCCGATTTCTCGATACTTTGTCTCTTCCAGAAAATTAAATATATAAATAAAGAAAGAAAGAAATCGATGTTGTTGATCTGGCTCAATAAACAACATCCTCAAGCACAAGACACTGACACAAAAAGTCTACTATTTTTAAATTGAACAAAACTCAATGAATGTTGTTCCTTCCAAAAAAATACATCATTAGAGGCTAAGTTGCTTCATAGGTTCATTTGTGTTGAATGTTTGATCTAGAATGTTGAATCTAACAATAAGCTCTACCATGCTCCATGATCTGGATCAAATCAAAGATTCGTTTTCAAATTTTCTCTCTTTTAGCTTTAGGCCTTCAGGAATAGATTCTTTCTAATTTCAATACTACTAAATTGAATTTGAAACTTAAAGCAACACCTTTGGCTTTGAGCCAAAAACAAAAGCAAAGAAAAAAAATTAAATTTGCAAATGTTATAAAAGTATCTAAATTAAAAAATATCAATGAAACATCTGATATGGAATATTACTATATTATACATCAACCTTACATGAGGTAACATTAAATAACTTCACCTAACATTTTGCAAGTAACAAGGGTTTGGGGGGAAATTCATTACTGCTTTTCCGCTGAGATATATAAGAAAACACGGAAACTAACTTTAAAAAAAAAATAGAAATAAAGTTGGTGAATTTATAGTGTTATGAATGATGACTTTATTGATTTTTACAATGTTATATAAAAAATAATTTTTAATCAGTTATTAGCATAGAAAATTCATATAAATCCTTTTTTTCTATGTATACATGGAGGAGATGATGATCTAATTTAGAATGGTAGTAATTATTTAAGAAAAGAAATGTGAAGTATAATGAATAATGGAAGGAGGTGGTGGGTGTGATCCCATTGAGGGGTTGGAAGCTTTGAACTTTGTGGTTTGCCCAGTTGGACAGATAACAGCTTTTACAAGCCAGCTGATTATTTGACTTTTAACCATGACTTCAGCCTGTGGGTCCCACCACAACATAGACAAAAAGGAACCTCATTTCTTTCTTAAATAATTTATGCAAAATGGAAAAATCATTTTAATATCACTAACAAGTTTGGTTTTTGCGAGAGTCAATGTCCCTTCTCCCTGGATTCCTAGCAACTATTGTTTTTCTGGAGTTGAAACATTGTAGAGAGAGAGAGAGAAAAAAAAAAAAGGGGAGAATGGGAGTTGCTCTAAATTGAATCGAAATCACTCTTTTTCTTTTCTCTACTTTATCTTTTCTTTTCTTTTTGGTTTTCAATTTAAGAAAATACTAGTACAGTGGAGAGATATCAAACGGGTTTGTTTTGGTTTTACTTTGTAAGTAAAAGAGAATTTGATGTGGGGTGCTGTGCTTTAATTATGCTTCAGTGAACTGAAGAGAGAGAGAGAGGGAGAATAGATAGACAACCTTCCTTCACCTTTGATGGCTATTCAGGTGTTTTGTGGAGTGTGTCTTGTTACTGATTGAGTTTCAGGGATTCTATTACATGTAGTTTGATTAAACCCATTTCTCTTATTATTATTTTGTTTTCTATTTTTGGGGTCATGTTGCTGTGAGCTGCCTTGCAAATTTTGGGATCTGGGTTCTAGGGTTTCAGCTTTTGACTTTCTCTCTCTTTTGCTTTCTTTTCGTTCGTTAGCGTTCTCTCTCCTTCTCTGAGGAACTGGGTGTTGAATTCTATTCTGGGTTGTGGACAAAATAGAATTTTTCTTTTTCTAGTTGATTTTCTAGTGAAATGTTTAGCTGAGTTGTTTATTTATCTTTCAAAAACAAAAATCTCATGTTTCAGAGATTAGATTGTTGGGGAGGTGTGGTCTTTAAAGATTCCAGATTCCTTATCTTTTGTTGGGGAAGCTGTTGAAGCTGAATTTGTTGTAGATTGATGTGATGGGCTAAAGTAAACCCTGTTGTTCTGTGTTGTTTGAAGTGTGGGAAAGAATCTGAGATTGGTTTGTGTGAGAAGAGGAGAAAGGAGCATGCATCTGTCACTATGGAAGCCCATTTCTCACTGTGCTGCACTGATCATGGACAAGAAGAGCAGGAGGAAAGATGAATCCAATGTAGACATAAAGAGAAACCCATCAATGCTTCGGAAGCTGCAGGAGAACAAGCTCAGGGAGGCCCTTGAGGAAGCTTCTGAAGATGGCTCACTCTCCAAATCTCAAGACATAGACCAGCCGGACTCTGCTGCCAACCAAGATGATGGCCTTGGGAGATCCCGATCGCTTGCCAGGCTGCACGCCCAGCGCGAGTTCCTTAGAGCCACCGCCCTTGCGGCGGAGCGCATCTTCGAGTCTGAGGAGGAAATTCCCAGCCTACAGGAAGCATTTTCCAAGTTCCTCACCATGTACCCCAAGTACCAGTCCTCTGAGAAGGTTGATCAGTTGAGGTCTGACGAGTACTCACATTTGTCTCCCAAGGTATGCCTTGATTACTGTGGTTTTGGACTCTTCTCTTTTGTTCAGACAATTCATTACTGGGAGTCTTCTACGTTTAGCTTGTCTGAGATTACTGCAAATTTGAGTAACCATGCACTTTATGGTGGTGCCGAGAGAGGAACTGTGGAGCATGATATAAAGACTAGGATCATGGACTATTTGAATATACCTGAGAATGAGTATGGCCTTGTTTTTACTGTGAGCAGAGGATCAGCTTTTAAACTGCTTGCTGAATCATACCCTTTTCATACAAACAAAAAGTTGTTGACCATGTTCGACCATGAGAGCCAGTCCGTTGCTTGGATGGCTCAGAGTGCTAGGGAGAAAGGTGCTAAAGTGTACAGTGCTTGGTTTAAATGGCCAACCCTCAAACTCTGTTCCACTGATTTGAGAAAACAGATTTCCAACAAGAAGAAGAGGAAGAAGGATTCGGCTACCGGTCTTTTTGTGTTCCCAGTCCAGTCTAGAGTGACTGGGGCTAAGTATTCGTACCAGTGGATGGCCTTGGCCCAGCAGAACAACTGGCATGTCTTACTGGATGCCGGTTCATTGGGCCCCAAGGACATGGATTCGCTTGGCTTGTCCCTCTTTCGGCCAGATTTCATAATCACTTCATTTTACAGGGTTTTTGGATATGATCCCACAGGTTTTGGCTGTCTTCTGATCAAGAAATCGGTGATGCAAAGCCTTCAAAATCAGTCTGGTTGTACTGGGTCTGGAATGGTGAAGATTACTCCGGAGTTTCCAATGTATTTGAGTGATTCTGTAGATGGCTTGGATAAATTTGTTGGAATTGAAGACGATGAAATCAGTGGGTTGGGGGACAAGACTACTGAAACTCGTCAGGGAACACAGCTGCCTGCCTTTTCTGGTGCATTCACATCTGCTCAGGTCAGAGATGTGTTCGAGACTGAAATGGATCAAGACAGCTCTGAAAGAGATGGAACCAGCACCATATTTGAGGAGACGGAGAGCATATCTGTTGGAGACGTGATAAAGAGTCCTGTGTTCAGTGAGGACGAGTCATCGGACAATTCATTTTGGATTGATTTGGGTCAGAGTCCATTGGGGTCTGATGGTGCAGGTCAATCGAATAAACACAAGATAGCTTCCCCACTACCACCTTTCTGGTTCAATGGGAGGAGGAACCAGAAGCAGCCTTCACCAAAAACAGCATCCAAGATGTATGGCAGCCCGATGTACGATGACAGAGAAGTAAACCTAGGTGCTCATGAGGACCGCCGTGTGCTGTCATTTGATGCGGCTGTCCTGATGTCACAGGAACTTGACCGAGTCAAAGAGGTGCCTGAAGAAGAGCAGGTGGAGGAAGTTGATCATTATTCAAGAAATGGTAATGGTACTGATCATCTGCATGTGGATGAGATCCTGGAAGAACCTGGAACCAGTGGAGCGGTCAATAATGGATCTTGGCTGAATAATTCAACTTCTCTTGCTCGGCATCAAAGCTTGGAGAATGGGTCTACTTCGGAAATATGTGCTGATGTCAAAGAGAGTGCCATAAGAAGGGAAACAGAAGGTGAATTCAGGCTGTTGGGTAGGAGAGAAGGGAATCGTTATGGCGGGGGTAGGTTTTTTGGTTTGGAAGAGAATGAAGCGACCAGCAGGGGAAGAAGAGTGTCATTTAGCATGGAAGATAATCGTAAAGAGTACCTTAGCCAGACCTTAGAACCGGGAGACGTATCTGCAACTAGCTTTGATGATGAAGAGGCGACCAGTGATGGAGAATACGGTGATGGACAGGACTGGGGCAGGAGGGAACCAGAGATAACGTGTCGTCATATTGACCATGTCAACATGCTTGGTCTCAATAAAACTACACTTAGACTTCGGTTTTTGATAAATTGGCTTGTTACCTCGTTACTGCAACTGAAGTTGCCTGCTTCTGATGGCGGTGAAAAAGCAAGTCTTGTCCACATATACGGTCCGAAAATAAAATATGAAAGAGGTGCAGCTGTGGCTTTCAATGTGAGGGACAGAAGTAGGGGGCTAATTAATCCAGAGATTGTTCAAAAGCTTGCTGAAAAAGAAGGAATTTCTCTTGGTCTTGGTTTTCTGAGTCATATACAGATTCTTGATAGCTCAAGACAGCATCGTGGAGCTCCTAATCTAGAAGACACAACTCTTTGTAGACCAATGGAGAATGGTCGGCGTGATGGAAAAGGTAGCTTTGTTAGGCTTGAAGTTGTGACGGCTTCACTGGGCTTTCTGACGAATTTTGAGGATGTATATAAATTGTGGGCTTTTGTGGCTAAGTTTCTCAACCCAACATTTATCAGAGAAGGCGGTCTTCCTACTGTTGAAGAAGGTTCTGAGACATGAGATGGCAAAGTTGGTCGCAACTTTAATCAATTTTGGAGACTGAACATGAAAGATTATTTGTGAGATCCTACAATGACGCAAACTTATTTTCTGCATCAAAGCAAGATAGGGCAAGCGGGGTGGATTTGTTAATTCATGTTTCTTGTTGCTTACATTTTGATTATTTTTCCCTTTAGTTTTTTGAGCTGCATGTAGAGTTGGCTTTAGAGATCTATTACATATTGGGAAGCCATGGTGTACTTTGAAGCAATATTGTATGAGTAGAACTTCTACTGATATATACTTAGCTTCCATTGCATACAAAAGGATTTCCAACTTCTGTAAAAATGTAGCGTTCATTGTCATGCTATACTTTATCATAGTAACCTTTGTCCTCTCTTTTCTGACATTTTTTGGTCCTAAATGTTGGTGTAACTTTGGGCATTTAACTCGTGGAAATGGAATCAGTCAAAGTGGAACGAATGTGGCGATGAATATGCCTTGGAACATTGTTTTTCACTTTTCTTTTTACTCCCTCAGTTATTTTGTATACAAGTCAATCCTAAAATCTACTTTTAATGTTTTTCTACTAATTGACAGTGGTGAAGACTGACGATAAGGATTATTGTTAAGGAGAGTTGAAAGAACAAGAATCGACAAGTTGATCAATACTTGCTATTTCTGAAACTGGGTTTTACTTTCTTTAACTAAATATATATGAATCCTTTTTAGCTTAACTTGCTGTACCTGTGTTGTAATCCTGCAAACGTTATCTAGTGTTTTCGTGTACAATCCCCACAGATCGCAAACAGTGGAGCTTGTCAAATTACGCTGTATTGGAAGTAAAACTCGATCTGTGTGATGGTATGGTTAGGAAATGCAAGTTTCTTATGCTTGGTTGATTCTGTGCTCTCTACCCTTGAAAGTTTGAATACCTCTTTACTGATGTGGTTTAATAAGATAAGTAGATGATTACATTATTTTTAAGTATATAATTATTAACAATAAATTAATAAATGATTAATTGACTCAGCACCTTTTTATTCTATTGATGCGATCCTCTGTTTGAACCCTCGTTAAGTTATATATATATATATATATATATATATATATATATATATATATATATATATATATATATATATATATATATATATATATATATATATATATATATATATATCTATCTTTGGGTTGGCTTTTTTTCTATATATCTTTTTATTGGGGTGTGAATCATAGCTGAGCCTCACCCACTAAGTTTTGTTTCAGAAGAATAGAGGTTTTATGATGATTTTCCATCCAGCGGTCGACAAATCAGTGAGCCCTCAATTAGTTCTTTTCTTTTCTTTATCAATCATTGATGTACTGAATGCCAACCTGTGATCTGTGTTGATGTAAAGAAAAATCATATGATGCGTGTTAAAAGTTGATGAAGGAAAAATAGTTTTCTAAATGAATAAGAAAAGAGAAAAGACCGCGCACAAATGATTTTTTTTTTTAAATATTAAATCGCAACTTCGAAAGGTTTAAGGGTATTTTTAATGAGTAATTTATTCCATTGTTTTTCAAGCTCAGCTTTGGAGTCAGGAGTGTGCCACTTGCCAATGTGAGTTATCGAAATGACGAGTTCTGACGTCAAAATAAATTGATCTGCCACATTTGGGATAGCCTCGGGATAATTTATGGGATATTTTGACTACGCAAATTCAAGTTGGGCTGTAATATTTTATTAGATCTGACAAAACTTAATTGATTAATTTGATGTTCATTGATGCGATCTTACTCTTGTCGAACGTGGGAAAAGATCATGGTGCAATACGATTACACAATCTTTTATATGAATAATTCCGTGAGCTTAAGACATGCGTGCACGCGTGTATATCACCATGAACACCAAAATTGCACTATGCTCTTTGTTAACCGATGACGCAAAGTAACATTTACATGTAATGCACTTCAAATTACATGATAAACCAGTAATGTTCCAGTGTCAATTTGTTCAGTACATTTGGAGCAGATCCGAAGTAGGATTGAAGGCTATAAGCCAGAATATTGGATGGCAAGTATTTCCAAGCAGAACTCCTGACTAGATCTTGGTTCAAAGTGTAATTTCAACTCCATATAAGGTTGCAAATGGGGAGTGTATTTCAGAGATTGGGCAAATGATAGCTGGATATCTAAGATTCCATCATCTTGATGAGAAATGTACCCTCCAATGCCGATTCCTTGGACTGCAAATAACGGTTTTCTTCTACTAAATCTGTGGTCAAATTCAACAATATTGGCCGCTTTGGGTCGTATATTGAAAGGTCACGAACTCGTGCAACCCATTTTGCTGCTTCCCATACCCCAAACCTGAGCCATGAAATAAAAGCCATGGTTCATTAGCACGGCATAACCTGTCTGAATATAGGTTCATAAGCAGCATCAAAGAATATTCACATAAAAGACCTATAGTGTGGATTTTCTCGCTTAAACGAACTGAATCCGATAAGAAAATGTAAAAAATTACATTAACTTAAGCGATACTTTTTACATAAGGGTTGACTTTATGAAATCCAACACTAACATCTCTATATCATATTTGTTACATCTTTTCGGTGGTTCAAAAACCACTTCAATTTAGAGTTTAATTTTTTGGTTACTATCTTTTATTTTTGAAGTAAAATAGAAGTACATTTGCACCCTTATATTCATAAACAAATATCTATAACACCACACTGATCCCTTGGGATTCTGTACTTGGATTTAAAAGTTCATTTTACTATTTGTAGACTTTGTATACTTGCCCAAATTCTTAACCGTGACAGTCCCTGCAAAGTAATAAACAGCTTAGAGTACATTTAGATGGCCGATAACACGGGTGAATAAATTGTGATTTTCACTTATTCCCCATGTACTTAATCCTATGTCTATCTTACTAATCAGATCAGACCCAAATTCAATGATGAAGATATTTTTTCACTAGAAATGCAAAAAGAAAAAAGCTTCTCTACATATTTTGGGGGTGAAAGCAATTCATAGACAACTTACGCAAACATTACGCTAGACATTCTCATTTTGTATGACGCCATAGAGAAAAACCAAGCTTACAGAAAACAAGTCCACATACTAGCAATCAGAAAACACAATGTTGTCCACTGCAAATTCACTAGGCCATTGCCAATAAATCCGGTATTCAGAAAAAGAAAGGAAGCTCACACATACAAAATGAATATCAATCTCTAAAGTATAAACTAATGTAGCTTTTATTCAAGGCAGAAGGGAAAATAAGATGAGGTTTGGATATTAGCATAGAGCAAATACTCAAGTATTATATCATACGATGTAGTTATAATTTAGTATACAACTTACTATAAATAACATAAAAACAGTTTATAAGAATATAAATGTAAATCCTAACAAAGTTTCTAACATGGATACACATCCAACACCATTTCAGCAGCTACTTTGAACTGTATATATTTTGGTTCACTTTAAACATAAGCTCTTTCATTCTTTACAAAAATAGTACTCAATCAACACCATAGAAAACTTGGATCCGATGTTAGGAAGTTATGTAAAGATATAAACAACGTACCTTGTATTAAAAGATGGTGTTACTAATATAGCTGGATAAAGGACATCCTTTCGAATATTATCATATGGAGAATATTCTCGAATTGCAAGAAAATCATCGTGATCCCCAGGGTAGCCAAACTCTTCATAATCAACAGCTGTAAGAGGCAAGGTGGGATACAGAAGAGTGTTGGTAGCATCTAAAAAGGGAACCTACAGAAGAAACCATACAAAAAGGTAATTTAGTATTAAGGTGGAGCCTAAGTAAGCCAAAACCTGAAAGCAGGCAAACATTGTTAAACACCTTCAAGACTGCGGCACGAAATAAATCAGGAGAACGATTAATGGCAGAAGCAACCAAAAGTCCTCCAGCACTATATCCCCAACCAGCCAATTTGTTTTCATGGACAATATCATTTTCGATGAGAAATTTGGCACAAGAGATGTAATCATTGATTGAGTTATGTTTCTTTGTGCGTCTCCCATCATTATGCCATTTCCTACCATAACCACCTCCACCTCTGAAACATGGCAACAAAGCTATCATATAAAGGACAAGACATTGGAGAAAATACAATTTCCAATAAAGAATATCCCTGTGAATATGAATTGAGTACATGGTCACTAAATAATGTGAATCCTACCTAACATCAGCATATGCAACAACCCAACCTCGATCTAGGAGGCTTTTTACTTCACTGCGCCACCGTTTATCGAGTAATTCACCATAAGCTCCATGCCCATGTAATATCCCTGGTTTTTTAGCTTGTGTCTTATTGTTACGCGAAAAAACAATAGTCAAAGGAATAAAAAGTCCATCAAATGAAGGGACCTCATATTGTTCACAGGCATAAAACTCAGAAAGGTCATTCCACAAGTGGTCATCTTCAAAGCTAGCATTCACAGGATTGGAGTGTTTGGAATTTGAGGACTCCATACTAATACTTGCAGAATTTTTACCATACAGTATTCTTGTCCGGTCATGTAGCATGTTTTGTTGTTGAATGATGTTCCACCTACCCGTAGCCAGGTCATAATCAACCACAGCATCTGGCATCTGCGAGAAACTTGCAATGAACATATTGGGATTTGATGATCAGGTTTTTCTTCTAGGTTGAAATACAAATGTACTTTGTAAATTGTAATATGTGTTGAACTCTTAGCCTAGTAGTAATATATACACAGGGATGTTATCCTATAAGATTGAACAAGTGACCTCCTAAGACCACATACATAGATAAAGAAAGATACAGATATGTAAAAAGCAGTACTGAGTATATTACAAATTGGTATATAAGCCAGAAAGACCTAACAAGGAGGTAACAGGAAGAAAAACCTTGAAACGACAAAAATCAATTTACCAGGCTTACTTGTAAATATACATCATGAAGTTTTTTTTGGAAGCTCAAACTTTTAAAACTTCTCAAAATTTCCTTGGATTCATATTTAACAGGCCCAGTGAATGGTCATTCAAAATGGATATGATACGAAGGTAGACATATGTTAACAGAATTGTGAAGAGAAACCATCTTCAGAAATTAACATTAAAAAAAAATCATTCACATACCACAGGTGATGATATTATGAAGCGTGTGACAGAAGAGAAAAAGTCATAGTTTGGTCCAGGCGAAATTTGGCAAACATGTTTTGGAAGTGACAAGTACTGTAGGTCCAGCTTCCTCAGTTTAAGTGACCCCTATCACAAAAATAAGATGGTTTACGTAATTGAATGCGAATATAAACCAAAATTACATCAAGAGTTTATCTGTACTAGATATAGTAAATTCTCTTCCATTACCTTCCCAAAGGGCAATGGTAGTCCAACTGAACAAAGTTGAACTTTTTTACCTTCCCTTACAATGAGTGCTAAGTACTTATCACTAAAATCAACATCCTCAATAATCAAATCTGGGTCATCCACTAATACCTCCTGCAGTTCATGAGACCCCGAACATAACATGTAAGGCAAAGCAGATTGTCACATGCAAGTTAACTAAGAAAACATGAAAACGAGCGATATTAAGAAAATATCTCACTGTATCAAAAACAAACCTGTTTTCCTTATGATATAAAAGAGGAACAAAATCGAAACAAGCTAACTACAGAGAAAAAGAAAATGTGATGCTCCAAACTACCTCCCATTTTCTTGTACTTGAAGAATCATCCACCAAACTACGAAGAAGATAATGATAATCAACTGATTGCCCCCCTTTGGGAGCATCTGTAAATAAATAAAGGTAACCTTGGTGATGTTCAATTGTGCAATGTGCTATAGCATCACATTCCCAAACTAGTTTCAGGCCAGACAACGGGTCAGCTGCATTTATTAGAAAGACCTAGGAAATGGTTAGAATTATTATCCAATACAAAAGGATTTTAAGTTTTCAGAGTTCCTAGCAAAGATCTTTTACCTTTGATGATGTGGGAGAGAATGTATTCACAGTCACGTATTGGAAGTCTTTTGTGTGCCTAATATTAATATGAACACTTTCATCTGACTCTTCCAAAAGCAAAATATCTTCATCAGTGGATCCAATCAGACTGTAGTAGATACTGCAACAACAAGCCGAGAGATGAAATGAAGGAAGATCACAAAAACTTCAACGTTTGCAATGATAAGGTAAAGTAAGGGATTCTTTTAAAGACGCAACTTAAAAGCAATTGCTAATAAATGTTTACACATTAAAGATTAACACAGGTTACTGAGATAAAACTTCAATTGTGATATAAATTTTATCCTTCTTTTAACTCTGCCAAGCCATCAAAGGATTGATAACAATTCACCCACCGGTAAGGCCTCATTTTCTGATCTGTCACAACATAAAGCAATGCATGTCCGTCTTTAGCCCACGCCAAGTTCGAAACTCTTTCTGCCTGAGGCTTACTGCACAATGAACCTGAATTCAAATTTCTCACGGATAATTTGAAGTAGTCGTTTTCTTTATCATACATAGTGTATGCAAGAAACTGATGATTAGGTGAAACTTCAGAGAGTTCCTCATAAGCATAACCTACAAAAGTCAGGTCAAACAAAATGTCAGCACTCCATAACACTAAAAACTAATATCAAAGGTAAGATGTGATTCATTTGACATTCCAAAGGCAAGTTTGCCAGACAACAATGAGTAAACACTAATTGTTCTCGTGTTCCATAATGAGTAAACACATCTGGGTAGTTACATAATGTTCTCGTGTTCGATACGACCAACAACAATGAGTAAACACTATTGTAATCCTTAAACTTGTGATACACTATCACGATAGTCACTACAATTAGAAAAATGTAAATAAATCCTAAAAATTGAATTTTTTAATGACATTAGTCCTATCATTGTGACATAAAAGATAGTAAGTTATAAAATTCGGGGACTACAATTAAAAGAAGATATACATTTCAGTTATTGAAATAAAGAGAATTTCAATTTCATGGATCAAATTGAAATTTCCAATCCCAGCTATGACACCTCACTAATTGAAGGGCTAGTGTAACAACAATTGTTAGGATATAGAGATACATTCTGACACCATCGTAAAATGTGGGTTTTAACTTAAAAAAGGTGAGAATTGTTCACCCTTGTACACCATTTTAGCGATATGACTGGTTCAATCAACTTAAGATCTGGAACAGTGACAGCATAATTTACCTCCAAACCTCTCGGCTTCCAGATTATAATCAACGAGCTTCTGCTCAATGGCTTTACCCGTAGTGAAATCGAACCCTGCGGGAGGATACTTATGCGAAATGAAATCATCGTTCAAGCTAGCCAATCTTCGGCAGAGGATGGGATAGGGTTTGGCCTCTTCGACGCGGCGGTAGTAGAGCCAGGGGCCCCAGCGAAGGGGAGGGGTGGAGAGGTCAAAGGGCATGCGAGAGGCCATTTCGAAGTGGAGCTTATTGAGGAGTTTCTCTGAGTCAGACATGACGGCCTCACTGTACTTCTCCTCTTGCTCCATGTACACGTCCATGTGACGCATCGCCACTTTGTCGCTCACCTTAGACATCCAGCTGTAAGGGTCTTCCCACGTTATGCCATTGAAACTGAACTTCTGCGGCTTCTTTGGGGCCTTGGGTGGACTCGGTGGCGGCGCCGCTTTGTAGTGGCGCCGAGCCACGTATGCCAGACGGAGCAGAGGGCGCATAGGTGGACTTGGGATTAGGATTTACCGCATCACATAACATAAACCCCTGCTTTGTTTTTCTAAGCGGCACCATTTTTCCCTTTCCCTTTATCCCAAACAATAATATAAAATTTAGATTAAACAGATATAATTTAATTACTCCTGAATTTTGCAATGCCCATTACGCATAAAAATTCTTTAGTGTAAAATTCCTAAATCAATCTCTTCTAATCATTTTGATTTTTGTCATGGTTCATGTGTGATTCTTTTTTCGTGTGATCTTCCTTATTTATATTTATGTTATTTTCAATATAATATTTATATAAAAATTAAATTTGGTTTTAATTTGAAAAAGAATAAAATTAAAACAAAATTAAATAAAATTAACGAAAATTAAAATTAAATTAAAAAATTAACAAAATTATGGTTAAATTGAATATAAAAAAATGACATATAAGACTAACATCTAACACTAACGATGCTGATTTGATATATAACATTAACATTGTCACTTAACATAATGCTAACTTGACAAATGAGCAACTTTTTTTAAAATAAAAAATATTTAAAAGAAATTTAAAAAATTAGGAACTAACAAATGACACAAATTGTTTACATTTTCATTAATGATTTAAGTGTGGTTAACAAAAAGATTAAATTGAAGAAAATTAAGACGTTATTAAACAAAAAAATAAAACCAAATTTAACAAAGTAAACGAAAATATATACCAAAGTTTTATTTAAACTTAAAGTAAAAAGCATCTTATACTCCTCAATTTTTTATAATTCATTCCATCACACGAATAATCAAAACTTCTGGAACTAAACCTTTGTTCATGATCTCAACCTGAAAAATTACTTTAAAATCATGCAAAAGATCTTTATAAATATATTATTGAGGTTTGTAGTGACCAAAAACAAAATAAAAACCAATATTTTAAAACTCTTTAAGGTCATATCCATGTTTTTTTTACCTTTTTGATGAGGACATGGATAAATGATTGAATCAAATGAATAAAAATAGGTCAACGTAAGGAGGTTGGATGGAGTGCAATGGTAAAGTAATATAGAAGAAGACACATAGATTAAGATAAGTAAGATGAAATAGAGGAATCGAAAGAAGATACTACTAAATCATCAAAAAATGCATGATTGAAAAAAAAAAACCATCAAGAAAAGTGCAATCAAGTCAAAGTTGAAGTTAGATCGAGATAAACAAAAGTTTCATAATTAATTAAGAGTAATTCTTTCTGCACCTCCAAGTTTCCCATAATACCTTCTGCATTAAATGAAACTCAAAAAATTGTGTGCACATGTTGCACCCCACCACCCCTTTGCTCATTCATTCTACTTTTTCTTCTTTGCTTAACGTGTTGGTTTGTTGTTTGGAGAGTTGTAGTCCCTCGTGTTAGTGATCTCAGTATGTTGGTGTCGGCGTTTGATGTTAGAATAGTGGAACACCCTTAATCAGCAATCAAACTGTGGTTAAGGAGTGTCGGCGTTCGACTTCGAAGTACGACTAAAAGAGAGCTTTTTTTATTATGAGGGAGGCACACAGAGTGTAGGTTTTGGAGAGTGTAGGGTTTGCTTTTAATTTTTGAAAAAGAATGTCAGTAGTCCATTCTTTTGTTTTTTCAAATTTCTGAATAGGCATGCAAACAATCAGAAGGACAATATAGAAAAATTAGAGGTACAAATTGTTTCATTTTTGTAACCTTTCTTCTATTTTATTTGTATGGCAAAAAAAAGAGAGAAATAATAAAAAGATAAATTCAAATGTAAAATGGTGATGACAAATTATGAATACAATTTTAAATATTATAAGAAAATTATGATCCAGAAGAAATAACAAATTTGGTGATTGTAACAATTTGAATCATCGCCACTTCATTGGTTTCTCTTATTTTACTCTTAATAATTTATTGCTACCATGCAAAACCTTTATCTCCATCCTCTTTTTCATTTACTCCAAATTTATTCTTTTTAAACTTTGGTCCACCGTTCCATCTATAAACACAAATAATATAAAAAATATAATTGTTAGAAAGAAATACATTATTTTTTTATTGAAATATATATTAAGAAAGAAATTAATGATTTGAATATATTTGTCACACCGTAACATCCCAAAAATACAATGTAAAACTCAGTCTTTTAAAAGAGATTCAGTACAAATACGGCCGAACAATATAATGGAAAGTCAAAACTGTGCATAAGCTATAACTAGGCTGAACGATTTACAAAAGAGTTATATCGAACGGTCGTACTAAAGAAAAGGAAAAGATGATCGAACGATCATCGTACAATTAAACTAAACTAAAATACTGACCGAACGGTTCTATTGTTCGGTCTTAACTTCTACTTCGACTAAATTTTCTTCTTCCAACGCTTCTTCTAGCAGCTCGTCTCCTTCTGCTCACATCCACATGGATGATCATTGCAACAGAAAGACAACCGAACGTACAAAATAGACAAGACAGAAAACATAGGGTAAGCTTATGTAATTTAATTCATGTATCAACATATATTTCACACAATCAACCAAACAAGATAAATCATTAACTCTTTCATGCAAAGCTTAATACTAGACTCTGACTGTCCGGACTGTATGAATTCTGTGTAGCTACGACGTTCGTGCACCCGGGTGATGTAGTAACTGGGATACCCTCAACAGCTGTCACCCGAGGTTAGTCCTATCTGTCCAAATTAACCATAAGGACTAGGACCTCCTGTCGTTCCCACATATGACTTACCCTTCTCTACGTGAGAACGAGTAATCACGGAACATCAGGATGAACCGCCAGCTTAGCATGCCCACATTCATACTTTACCAAATTCCAATATCCATTCATGCGATATTCCTCCCTGGAATACTCGTTCATAATCATACTCATTTCATCTACATCATATTCCATCATCTTTCATTTTCAAACTTCAATTTTAACGAAGATCCCTTAGGATACCAAATACCGATCGTAAAACTCCAACTCCTAACGAGACCGAACACTTGGACTGAGACCGAGAGGTTTCCAGTTCCAGAACAAATCAAAACCGAGAGAGAGTTATTATAGGGTTGGGAAGAGACCAATTAGAATAATATTTCTCAAGATTAAAAGAATCGAACATTATTTACAATGTGAATCAATTTAATGAACTGACTCATGAGCGTTTAGACTTAACACCTTAAAGCCTAGGCCAAGTACTAAGATTCTAGACCTAAACCAATGGAGACGAACACTGCAAGACATTCAAAGGATAGTACTTAAAAGAATCATATGAAGAAATTGAACGCTATAAATACTTAGCTTATTTATGAGTTTATCATCAAGAAAACTGAATGTTAGTCGAAGACCGAGCACGGTAGAGTGTGGATTCTGTGGAGTTTGGACGAACGTTTTTATTATCAATATAGATTACGGAAAGTAGAATGAACGCTTGGTGTAAGACCTAGCACTTACTTATTACAAGTACTTGGTGTAAGACCGAGCACTACTTGGTACGAGCGCTTGGTGTAAGACCGAGCACTACTTAATACGAGCACTTTGTGTAAGACCAAACACTACTTAATTCATAAAAGAAAGATTTGATAAATATACGATATCAATTAAATAATGTTCAAGAACGAACGGACATACTAATACATATAGATATACTAAAATTTATATCATAATGCCAAGGAACGAATATCCTTGGTTGAACGCCTATACACAAATTTTACTAGACGAAGACGCTCGATCCTCAACAGGAATTCCTTCCAAATAAAAGATTCCAGTTCTAAACGAGTTCCTGAGAAAAATCGAACAGTCAAAGACCATTCAGTAACGAACATACATTATCATAGGGAATTTCATACTTAGAATTATTTATCTCAATTCATTTCTCAACATCTATCTTCATAATTTCATACATCCATATCATAGTAAATTTTCATACAATCAAAACATAGCAACAATCATATTTCATATTAATTCAGCAACTCAACGAATGTACATGCAATAAAACAAACATACAAATTAAATTATATAAGCTTCCCTTACCTCTAAGCGTGACCAAACGTTCACAGAGACAAAATACGGTTTCACCAATACAAGTCCTTCTACCCTCAACGCTCAACAAATTTCCAAACTAAACCAAGTAAAAACCAAAACACTATCAGAACTTCTCATGTTTAGGAGAGTGATCAGCACATGAAACCAGAACTTGGTTTGCATGTCCAAGAAAACGCACGACTAAGTGAAGAGAAGAACTTACCAGTTCAGAACCCAAAACCGATCGGCTCAAACGGAAGCCCTTGACACCGGAGGAGTAGAAACGGTGCCTGAATGGTGATCGGAGGAAGCAAAGGTGAGAATTTCTTAAAGAGAAGTAAGAGCTTTTTAGAGAGAAGGAGGAGAGAATGGAATTTTCAGAAATCTGGGGAAGAAGGATGGATGCAGAGAGTGGCGTGAAATTTCGAAACTTAGAGTTTTTCTTCCAACATCAAAATCGAACGACCACTTAGCTGTTCACATCTGCCTTCCAGCATATGAGTGTTGAATTCCCTTCTTGACACGAGAAATCCACTAAAACGAACCTTGAATGGAGTTTTAATGGTTCTCACATTAATTCATAACATAAGTACATTCTTTATCAAATTGGTATAGTGAATTCATTAATACTAAAACAGTCTAAGATTAAAAAACGATAGCTTTCTAGTCCATTGTACAAGAATTCACATACTAATGATTTGGTTTATTTATCAATACTTTGAATTGCATTGAATTAAAATTATCGAAAAGCACCTATAAACAATTTTTTTCCTTCATATTTAAAAAATGTAAATTTCTCCCAAACTTGTTTACACAAATTATATTATCTTTATCATAGGTGTAGGTACAACATTGTTTTTCTTTTCAAACGAATAAGTATATGGAAAATGTTTTTTAATAATTTTTTTTGACAATTTTTTACAATTAATTATATGGTAGCTCCTCCCTTTTAAATATACAAACAAATAAAATAGTGATAATTAATCTATTATAGTTATTATTAAAAAGTTGTTAATATATGTTTTAAGTATATTTACATACCATTTTGCGTTTGTGCATCTACATTTGCAGGAAGCTGAAAACAACATGAAAATAATAATGACTCAGAATTTGGGAATCTATCAATGTGGTCAATGTTGAATTGGACAACACCCTTGTGAGGGTTTTCTCTAGGTGGAATAAAAACCAAGTTGATTCAAAACATGTTCCGCGAGAATCTCCTTGAAACTACAGAAGAAAAAAATTTGACGATGTATTGGCAGTAGTAGAAAAGGAAAATCCATCCATGTCTTGAGGGTAGAGGAAAAGTTCTGGTGATGGAAAGGGACGCACTGAAGGCAAAATATGTCGAATGATTGGAGTCCAAGATCCTGACCAAATGTCGGCAGAGGAAGCAACAAATATTCATGTTAAATCTTCATATCACCTGACAACCAGTTTTAGGATATTCATTCATAGTGTTCGGTTTCTTTTGGTTGTCTTTTGTGAACTGGCCAATTTTAAGATGTTTCTAGTGCTCTAAAAAAAATCTTACTAGCGTACATATATCCATGAATAAAATGACTCGAGGTTCATAATTTTCTCTCGGTTCTATAGATCTATCATGTTTTTTCTTTCAAAATAACATTTTGATAGTTAAAAGAGGGCTATAAATATAAATAATTAAATTTCTTTTAAATAGTTAGCCAAAAAATACACATAATTTTCTTTTTATATTTGACACAGGGTTAGATAGTACATAATTGATGATAGTAGGTATTATTTTTATATTATATATTATTGGAGGAAGGTATCAATTAAATACGCACTTTTAGGAGAAATGAGAAAAAAAGAATTTGGTAAATAATGTGATTAAAAAATGTGTATAAAAGATGTGAATAAAAATCAGTATCGAACCGTAAATAGGAGCATCAATACTTGCTTTACCATATTAAAAAAATGAATTTGAACATTACACATTCGTCCGTGTAGCACATGCTAAGATACAACATACCCAAACAGCGTGAAGCATACGACAGCAGTGCATAGTGGAAGGAATGTGTTTACAGCTCCTAGTTAGCAATATATGTACATGGAACAGGATCAAAGTCATAGATGATATGACTTAACCAACACTGTTGTCTGAACTAGCAGTTAATGAGAGAATGAACTCGCCTCAATGCTGTACATTGAGTTATCACTTAAGCTAAAGTTTGGTCTCTCTTCGTTCCACTTCAAAATCTCCTTTGCATATTTAAGTGCTGCATCAACACTATCAGGTTCCAGCCCCTTCACCAAGGAGACATACATGTTTCGACCCGTAAGAGATGAATAGAGCCTCTTAAACTTAACCGCTATGTAATAGGAAGCAAGCAGAGAAAGGGAGGGGCTATTGTTAATACTGCTGCTGTTGATGCCAGAGCGATGTCGACTAATTACTGGACGAAAATCAGATAACCACTCACACTTGCTAAGTGGGATTCGTTCAATTTTCTCCTCAAACTCATCCAATTTGTTTAGTATCAACAGGAAGTCCATTTGTTCGAAAGTAGGATGAGTAACTATGGCTTCGAAAAGCTTCCTGCTCAATATCATCTTGTTTGTGCAACAACCATTTCCATCAACAGAAAATTGATCGTAGTCACTCAGGGAAACACAGAAAACCACCAATCCAACGTCCTCAAACATTTCTAGCCACTTGCAATTTTCTGCTAGCCCTCTTGCATGTATTGTTATTAGTTGATACCTGTAATGAAGGAGAGCAAAGAATGGTACAGATCAGCAACATTTTATAGCTGCTTTAGCAATTGAATCAAACAGGGCTACCCAAAAAAAATTCCCACAGTAATCATTGGTGCAAACGTTTTCACCCACCTAACTAAAGAATCATGTAGATCAGCAGTGTCGACAATATCCTCAGCAGCTAATTGAGGAAATGAAAACTCTACAGAAGCCATCCCATTGGATGAAGTAACTCCTTCAGCATAGAGAATATCTAAATCCGAGGGTTCATAATCAGTCCTCAATACCTCAATAGCCTAAACAAAGAATTTAAATATTAGTTCCTCCAAGCCACTGGCACTAAAACGTTTTTCAAGAGTAAAAGAAAAAGTATCGACGAAACATAAAGAAAATAAGGGCGCAAATTTTGTATAACTATTACTGAAGCACTCTAGTGTTAATGGATGGATATAAAGCAGGTTGAGTTTGATTAGTTAGCAGATAAATTAGCTCACATTAACCAGAAGCCTAAAAATTGAACTTAACTCTAGCCAAACAAACAAGCCAGGAAACCAAAAACTATATGCTAACCTCATTTGTATCAAATACATTGAAGTCATCATTCACATTCATACATTATAAATTTAATCAAGATTTATTCCAGCCTAATTGAGGGTCCCATTATTTTTTATAACCACAAAATTTACCACATATTCCTTTATACAGAGTGCTCTTAACATTTTTTGTTATAAGCAAAAGTAGAAAGCAAATACGTGTCCATGGTCATTCAATTCAATTGCACTTAAGTGAACAATAGTACATGCATTAATTAAACTTTCGATGAAAATAAACACAAAACAACAGAAGGATCCATACCCTCTCTAAGAAATAACTGGCAACACTGGGTAGCAATTCTATTTCATTTCTTCTTTCATAGGTGGCCTTAATGGCTGCATCATTCCATAACTCCTCAATCAGTGGAGCATACTCACGAGTAGCGGCTGGAAAGATAGCATCAAGCTTGCCCGCAACCATAGTTTTCAGAAGCCAATCAGAAAATGCTTTCAATCTTGTGCCAATGGAATACATTGTCTTCTCGCAAAGTTTTGGACCGGTTCCTGAACCGTAATGATATCAACCAATCTTTAGTACAAATGGACAACCTAAATGTGAAATTTAATTGTCTCTTGTACAGGAATAAGCAAGCATTATTATTTGTCACTACCAGTTGGACATCAACATTCTTTTTTTTCTCTTGGTAGGAAACGTAGCAATATATTTAATGTCTCCTATACAATTATTTCATATTCAAAGCAATTAAATGAGTTACGTGAAGGGGCTAAAAAATATTAAGTGTGAAACGTAAGGGTACCATAAAAACATATACGCTTAATGAATAACACTGGGACTGTGGATGACTTTATGCATCAGATTGTGGTAGGGAAGAAAGCTTACTGAAGAAAAATTCTATAGATTCCCCTACAAAGAAGGAGAAACTAGAACTGATACCTGTAGTGTCAAGCGCAAAAGATTGATTTTTCTTTAAATTCGCCAGGCTTT
The DNA here is from genome assembly GCF_029865625.1 of Vigna umbellata. NCBI lineage: Eukaryota > Viridiplantae > Streptophyta > Magnoliopsida > Fabales > Fabaceae > Vigna > Vigna umbellata. The sequence continues at coordinate 88,717,229 of NC_142165.1, read as the reverse complement.
CTTCTTCAAAACGCTCACGACCCTCAAGGAGTATGCCAAGATAGGCGTAGACATTGGTCTGAATGGTCAACTTTATACTTTCACGTTCATCTTCTGAGAAGGGAGTGTTTTTGTAAAGAATCTTGGCCTGACACATTTAGAATTCTATAAATACATTGATTTCTTGGCTTTCAGCAACAATAAGCATGCATCCATGTAAACAAAAAGGAAGACAAAAAATGCAAGTAACTATTGAAAGTAATATCATCGAATTTGTTTACGTAGCAGCACATTGATAACGATTAAATAGAAGTTAGAAACACCTGAACAGTTTGAAATAATAATGCTTCAAGTGCCTGTGCATAAGCACATAGCATCAACCACCGCTCACACAAACTTTCTCCAAGTTAGTTTTATTTCAAATTGAATTCAGAGATGAAGATTTTGATGAACATATGCCGCACGCAATCATAAAATAAAAAATTACCTGCTTGAAAATAGTGCTTGTTCCCGACCCAGTGTAACCAAGTAAGAGGAGCTTATGAACTATTCCATGGTCAAAGTGATCAGGAACTGGTCTGGTAACCAGATTGGAGGATAGAAACCCACATGAATTTGAACATTTAGAATTAGAAGGAACAGGTAGCGACAGCAGAGCACATACAAGCTTCGTTCCAGCCTAAAAAGTGAAATAAAAGAGTTTAATGAAGTAAATTGAACATTGGCTTAAATAAGCAAAAAATAAAACGTTACCTTTCCCCAAATGCACCCTTTTGTATTTTTCTGTCCTTCTTCTAGGTATGAACCATCCTCGTTGACCCAAAAATGTGGGTTACCAGCACACTGAACTCCTGCCAACTGCTCAACCAAAACAAAATCCTCTCAACAACTTTTATTTTTTAACAAAACACGATACAATTAATTAAAAAAAACAAAAAAAAAATTAAAATCAATATAAATCATAGAGCCATTCAAAATTTTCTATTATTTTTAAATATATTGAAATTCAAACCTGCAACATTCGAAGCTCAACTTTTGTTATTTCCCTTCCATTAATGAAAACCTGCGTGTTTCCATTGCTAGCATCCGGTTTGATGGGACCCCCAACATTCAGATGCGGACTAATAATTCTACAAGGCTTTTGTCCTTCCTGAAAAATTCACACACAAACAGACAAACAAACAACCAATCAGAACAGTAAAACCAAAGAATTCAACACAACTAATACCCCCGAAAAACACACACGTACCTTCCCCCAAAAACCGGACACCTTATCATACCAATAGTTCCCGGGCTTCAAATTCTTCGGAGGGTCAGCACAACTCTGCAACGTGACAAGTTCCTCAAAAGAAAGAGCGTTCCCATTCACACAAATATACTCAGGTGGAAGCTGGTTCACTTCACAAAACCTCTCCGCCTTCATAATTTGTCTAATCTCCAAATGATTAAGTAATCTCTTCAAAATCCGCGAACACTTCCCCAAACTACCCCTCTTAGATTCATCAATAGGAAACCCAATGCAACCAACACATTTGCGACCTTCCGGCATAGAACCCATCGCTCTCAACACACAATTCCCACAATACTTAGCATCACAAACGAGACACACTTCCTTCTCCGTTAACCTATTCCCTTTCAAGCAACGATAGCACGAACCTTTCCTCCCCTTCCTCGCACTCTCTCTCTTAACCCTCTCTCTCGCTTCGTATTCATCCTCCTCGATACTAACCACAGGTCCTCGTTTACGGTCACTATCAGGTTCGGGATCGTTACTTTTCGAAGGAGAGATGTGAGACGATGGATAATCGGAACTCAACGTGGAAGCGTAATCTTGCTGGCTCGAATCGTTAAAATCCAAGCTCTCCTTCTCGCAATTCGAATGCCTCAACAACAACGCGCTCGAGTTTCTTACTGTTCCTAAATTGTCCGAAAACGAGTTTTCGCTACTCAACTCGCACGCGTCATTGGCTTCCGCGGCCGCGTCTCCGAAAGCGATCACGGACGTCGGAGACACAGTGGTTCTGCCAGAGCCTCCACCGTTACTCCGGTCGAAGGCGATCACCGACGTGGGAGACACAGTGGGCTCAGAGTTCAATGTTTTCAGCTCCTTCGAGAATTGAAGCTCCGGCGCCGAGAGCGGTTGCACCACCGGCAACGAAAGCTCGTCAGAGAAAGAAACCTGCGATACCGCGACTGCCGTCGCCACCGGAATCTTGTCAACGGTGATCGGCACTGCCCGGGGAAGATCGTACGCCGGGTCTGGTCCGCTGTACGCAACGGCGAAGGAGTACTCCTCTTCCTCGTCGGAGAGGACATCGGCGATCACCGTCATTGTCCTGACCGGCGACATGGTTGCCCTAATTTGGAGGAGGAGGCAACATTGACGAATGAAACTAAGAAAAGGTGAATGAAAGTATGAAAGTATGAAAGTATGAGTTGAATGAAGTTGGCACCAAAAGAACAGAAATTGAAGTTTCAAAATAAAGGCAGGAAATGAATATTATTTTATTTGTACTTGGAAAGAATAAAGACAGTTAAGACTTTAAAACGTAAGAGACGAATAGAAACAGTGAAGGAAGGAAAAGGAAACCTAATTTTAAGTGGGAACAAGAAAAGAAAAGCAAGAGAGGGTGATATGTTTTTCCGAGAATGCAGCAACTAAAAGTGTGGATTCTGATTTTACGTGGGATTGGTGTGATATGTTCAAATTTAAAAGTATCAATCGGAAGCAGTTTGCAGCTGTGAAGGGTGTAAAGGAAAAAACGAAAAAGAGGTGTGAGTGGAATCTTTAGTTTGGTTTTTAAATTTAGTTTTTAGTTTTTTGTGCAGGTGGGGTCGGAGATGGCGTCCTTTTGCAGAGTGCAATTAGTATCGGAGTTTTTGGCTTGTGGTTGCAATGGACAGGGATAGCAGAAGCTGGGAGGGACCATGGCCAGAGGAGAAGGAAAGATAGCGACGCAAGAGCATAATGGCTTAAATCGATCGGTTACTCACCACGGGCTCCGCGTGAAGCCTTTTAAGTCCCAAACATCCAATTACTACTTTTACTCACACATCAAAAACATTCACTCCAATTAATACTACACTACAGTAAGAAAGAGTTACCAGAACCTTGCATGAACTAGTGTATGGATCTATTCCAAGGATCACATCTCATCAACTTCATAAACCCATTCGATGAATGCCTCTTCAAAAGCCGAATCCAACAACTTGTTTCTTTCCAATTTGTCAACTACCAGATGGAAAAGCAGCATCATAAAATCTTCTATGATACTTCCTTTTGGTGAAGCAAAACTTAGTGGGTGAGGCCCAACAATGATTGTTACCCGTATGAAAAACATACAATTTCAAATAAAAGAAATTGAACCACAAAAAGTAATATTACTAAACTAAAGTATAAGTGACAGGAATGAACTACACCTCAATTACAGATAAAATTGATTTACAACACATATAAGTAGATACACAGAACCTTATATTATAACAATTGAGTTTATTGCATGATCACAATACACAAGAATTTGACATTCTCCTCTAATTTGTAGCTATTGGTGGATGCTAATGGGAGCCCTGATGCTGTTTAAGGAAAGTAAATTTGCGCAGGTTCCAATTATTTTATTTCGAAACAAGTATTTTAAATGCCAAAATATTTTGAAGACTAATCTATCTTTACTCAATCTTCCAGTATGATCCAACTTTTTATCTTCCAAAAATGTGTTTATGTCATTTCAAAAGTCACATATATATTGGAAAAATAAGTAAAAGAGGCATAATTTTTTTGGACATTCTGTATGTATTGGAAGTATACCCAAGCATGTTGGATGACGGTAGGTATAGGACATGCGCTAGAGTGTTCACTGCGACATTTTTCTGGAAGAAGGCAAGAAAAAAGGTCTTATCCCACAATAATGAATAGTCCATCAGAAGCGCCAAATCTATATGTATTAGTCTGGGATGCTCAAAAGGAAGGAATTGCATGTGAGGGTGATAGTGAAAACATACAAAGTAATTCTATTTTCCTCCTCTCAAACTTTTTCCCTTATTTACACTCTTTTCTGTATAGCAAAGTATATAATTTCATATGTTGTTTTATATGCAGGTTTTGTCCCAATTTTTGTCATAGCATTATGGGAGAAAATAGGTGTATTTTTTTAATAGAAGAATTATTAAACGCCTGACAAATCAAGAAAAATCACACTCCAACCACACTTTTAAGAATTATTTTCACTTGAAATCTCTAGTGCAGTAATGATATCATATAAAGGCATTGCAAATTCTTAAGTAAGTTGAAAAGCTCTCAATAAAATCACGTCACCACCCTTATAGAGATACCAGCACAAGTAGCATGCCCTAGGTTATCAAAAGAATTACATATTTATTGAATATGTCATTTGATCAAGTGTACAGTGGAGTAGAAATGGAAGCAGATGTTTGAATCTCTCCTGATTTATGAATTTACATATGATCCGCATGTAGTAAGTAATAATCGTGAACTTAATCTCACGAAGTGTAGGGCTTCCAGGGAAATAAGGTTAAGGATATTATCAGGAGAAATCGAAACAAAACTAGGAAAAAATTTAATACATCTAAGACCAAAACCTAGAAGTAAGAACACTCAAAATAAATGATGCTCATTACAAAGATTACACATGAAACTAGGGGTGTCAAAACTCCTAGCCACAAAAGAACTACCTACTATCAAAGGCTTAGCAGCTGAAGAAACATTTCTATCGAAACGACTCCAAGGAATTGCAAACCTGTAAGAAAAGGCCCCACTGCCAAAACCAAGGAACACCAAAACTCCACTAAGAAACAAAAAAAACAAACACTTCGCAAGCAAGCAAAACAAACCTAAGCGCAGATAAGAAAATCCCAAGAAGAATATGCTCACACCACTGAAACAAAAATGAAGCAAGAATGTGCAAAGCACAAGAAAAAACCAGAACAAAGGACAAGAAATAGGAGAAAGCAATAGAGACCACCTAATATGCTCTTAGCACAACTCCAACCGTTGAGCAAGAAGAACCAAAACCAAACAAAACTAAGTGTATTTACTAAAATGAATTATAGTAACTTACACTATAATTTGTTCCATTTATTACAATAATTCTTCCTTTCAAATGTTTATTGACATTTGTAGTTAAGTTTTATAACATTATATTCCCCTAATTCTATTGCATAATAACATATAAACCCAAAGAAAATTTTATTTGAATGAAAGTGGTGTACATAAATTTGGTGGTAACCACATTATTAATAGAAAAAAAAATTTAATAAATAGATAAATAAATAACAAATAATGTGATGTGATGGGTAACGTTGTTTAGATATAATAGAATTTTTATTGATATTATGCATTTAATACTAGATTTAATTTACATTTTTTATTTGTTTCAACATGCATTTAATGTTTTTTAACCATGTCCTAGGCAATGGTTAACAGGACCCGGTCTATATAAAGATCAAAAACCATTTTGGAAAAGGCAGAACATATTGTTCACTTTGTCGTTTCTTGTTCAACCTTTTTTCCTTAAAACCAGGTCCAATCGTTATGGACAGACTTCATCACCAGACTGTCAATTATATGCAAAAAAAAAATCGAGAAGTCCAATGTTTAGGATTGAGGTGTCTGTAAAAATCCTGTGGTAATAATAAGAGAGGAAAAAATAGCCACAGAAAAGCACATTTAGATTCCGTTCTCACCTCAAGTAAAATACTCCAAGTTTAACCAACATTTTGGAAATTGAAGTCGACAAAGAGAACACCAATTGGATGGTACGGTAAAGTATAGCATGAACATGAACATGAACACTACATTTTTACAGAAGTTGGAAATCCTTTCGTATGCAACTGAAGCTAAGTATATATCAGTAGAAGTTCTACCCATACAATCTTGCTTCAAAGTACACCATGGCTTTCCCATATGGAACAAATCTCTAAAGCCAACTCTACAAGCAGCTCGACAAACAAAATAGGAAAATTAAAAATGTAAGCAACAAGAAACATGAATTAACAAATCCACCCCGCTTGCCCTATCTTGCTTTGATGCAGAAAATAAGTTTGCGTCATTGTAGGATCTCACAAATAATCTTTCATGTTCAGTCTCCAAAATTGATTAAAGTTGCGACCAACTTTGCCATCTCATGTCTCAGAACCTTCTTCAACAGTAGGAAGACCGCCTTCTCTGATAAATGTTGGGTTGAGAAACTTAGCCACAAAAGCCCACAATTTATATACATCCTCAAAATTCGTCAGAAAGCCCAGTGAAGCCGTCACAACTTCAAGCCTAACAAAGCTACCTTTTCCATCACGCCGACCATTCTCCATTGGTCTACAAAGAGTTGTGTCTTCTAGATTAGGAGCTCCACGATGCTGTCTTGAGCTATCAAGAATCTGTATATGACTCAGAAAACCAAGACCAAGAGAAATTCCTTCTTTTTCAGCAAGCTTTTGAACAATCTCTGGATTAATTAGCCCCCTACTTCTGTCCCTCACATTGAAAGCCACAGCTGCACCTCTTTCATATTTTATTTTCGGACCGTATATGTGGACAAGACTTGCTTTTTCACCGCCATCAGAAGCAGGCAACTTCAGTTGCAGTAACGAGGTAACAAGCCAATTTATCAAAAACCGAAGTCTAAGTGTAGTTTTATTGAGACCAAGCATGTTGACATGGTCAATATGACGACACGTTATCTCTGGTTCCCTCCTGCCCCAGTCCTGTCCATCACCGTATTCTCCATCACTGGTCGCCTCTTCATCATCAAAGCTAGTTGCAGATACGTCTCCCGGTTCTAAGGTCTGGCTAAGGTACTCTTTACGATTATCTTCCATGCTAAATGACACTCTTCTTCCCCTGCTGGTCGCTTCATTCTCTTCCAAACCAAAAAACCTACCCCCGCCATAACGATTCCCTTCTCTCCTACCCAACAGCCTGAATTCACCTTCTGTTTCCCTTCTTATGGCACTCTCTTTGACATCAGCACATATTTCCGAAGTAGACCCATTCTCCAAGCTTTGATGCCGAGCAAGAGAAGTTGAATTATTCAGCCAAGATCCATTATTGACCGCTCCACTGGTTCCAGGTTCTTCCAGGATCTCATCCACATGCAGATGATCAGTACCATTACCATTTCTTGAATAATGATCAACTTCCTCCACCTGCTCTTCTTCAGGCACCTCTTTGACTCGGTCAAGTTCCTGTGACATCAGGACAGCCGCATCAAATGACAGCACACGGCGGTCCTCATGAGCACCTAGGTTTACTTCTCTGTCATCGTACATCGGGCTGCCATACATCTTGGATGCTGTTTTTGGTGAAGGCTGCTTCTGGTTCCTCCTCCCATTGAACCAGAAAGGTGGTAGTGGGGAAGCTATCTTGTGTTTATTCGATTGACCTGCACCATCAGACCCCAATGGACTCTGACCCAAATCAATCCAAAATGAATTGTCCGATGACTCGTCCTCACTGAACACAGGACTCTTTATCACGTCTCCAACAGATATGCTCTCCGTCTCCTCAAATATGGTGCTGGTTCCATCTCTTTCAGAGCTGTCTTGATCCATTTCAGTCTCGAACACATCTCTGACCTGAGCAGATGTGAATGCACCAGAAAAGGCAGGCAGCTGTGTTCCCTGACGAGTTTCAGTAGTCTTGTCCCCCAACCCACTGATTTCATCGTCTTCAATTCCAACAAATTTATCCAAGCCATCTACAGAATCACTCAAATACATTGGAAACTCCGGAGTAATCTTCACCATTCCAGACCCAGTACAACCAGACTGATTTTGAAGGCTTTGCATCACCGATTTCTTGATCAGAAGACAGCCAAAACCTGTGGGATCATATCCAAAAACCCTGTAAAATGAAGTGATTATGAAATCTGGCCGAAAGAGGGACAAGCCAAGCGAATCCATGTCCTTGGGGCCCAATGAACCGGCATCCAGTAAGACATGCCAGTTGTTCTGCTGGGCCAAGGCCATCCACTGGTACGAATACTTAGCCCCAGTCACTCTAGACTGGACTGGGAACACAAAAAGACCGGTAGCCGAGTCCTTCTTCCTCTTCTTCTTGTTGGAAATCTGTTTTCTCAAATCAGTGGAACAGAGTTTGAGGGTTGGCCATTTAAACCAAGCACTGTACACTTTAGCACCTTTCTCCCTAGCACTCTGAGCCATCCAAGCAACGGACTGGCTCTCATGGTCGAACATGGTCAACAACTTTTTGTTTGTATGGAAAGGGTATGATTCAGCAAGCAGTTTAAAAGCTGATCCTCTGCTCACAGTAAAAACAAGGCCATACTCATTCTCAGGTATATTCAAATAGTCCATGATCCTAGTCTTTATATCATGCTCCACAGTTCCTCTCTCGGCACCACCATAAAGTGCATGGTTACTCAAATTTGCAGTAATCTCAGACAAGCTAAACGTAGAAGACTCCCAGTAATGAATTGTCTGAACAAAAGAGAAGAGTCCAAAACCACAGTAATCAAGGCATACCTTGGGAGACAAATGTGAGTACTCGTCAGACCTCAACTGATCAACCTTCTCAGAGGACTGGTACTTGGGGTACATGGTGAGGAACTTGGAAAATGCTTCCTGTAGGCTGGGAATTTCCTCCTCAGACTCGAAGATGCGCTCCGCCGCAAGGGCGGTGGCTCTAAGGAACTCGCGCTGGGCGTGCAGCCTGGCAAGCGATCGGGATCTCCCAAGGCCATCATCTTGGTTGGCAGCAGAGTCCGGCTGGTCTATGTCTTGAGATTTGGAGAGTGAGCCATCTTCAGAAGCTTCCTCAAGGGCCTCCCTGAGCTTGTTCTCCTGCAGCTTCCGAAGCATTGATGGGTTTCTCTTTGTGTCAACATTGGATTCATCTTTCCTCCTGCTCTTCTTGTCCATGATCAGTGCAGCACAGTGAGAAATGGGCTTCCATAGTGACAGATGCATGCTCCTTTCTCCTCTTCTCACACAAACCAATATCAGATTCTTTCCCACACTTCAAACAACACAGAACAACCCTTGGTTTAGCCCATCACATCAATTTACAACAAATTCTGCTTCAACAGCTTCCCCAACAAAAGATAAGGAATCTGGAATCTTTAAAGACCACAGCTCCCCAACAATCTAAGCTGTGAGACATGACATTTTTTTTTTGAAAGATAAACAAACAACTCAGCTCAATATTTCACTAGAAAATCCACAAAGAAAAAGAAAATTTATATTTTGTCCACAACCCAGAATAGAATCAACACCCAGTTTCTCAGAGGAGAGAGAAGGGTAACGAACGAAAAGAAACCGAAAGAGAGAGAAAGTCAAAGCTCAAACCCTAGAACCCAGATCCCAAAATTTGCAAGGCAACTCGCAGCAACAAGAAAATTCAAAACAGAATTTTGGAGTAATAGGTTTCAAGAAGAATCAAACGACAAATGATAGAATCCATGAAGCTCAATCAGTAGCGAGACACACTTTACAAAACACCTGAGTAGCCTTCAAAGGTGAAGAAAGATCCTCCTCCTCTCTCTATTCAATTCTTGGCATAATAATTAAAGCACAGCGCCACAGCGAATTCTCTTTTTACTAAAAGAGAAGGATAACCAAAACAAACCAGTTTGGTTAGATATCTGCCATGAACGATTTTCTTCTTAAATTGAAAACCAAAAAGAAATGAAAAAGAAAAGGTAAAGAAAAGAAAAAGAAGGGAAATTTCAATTCAGTGTAACCCCGTTGTCCTCTTTCTCTCTCTGACCCAAACACCTCTTTCAACTCTTGGAAAACAACCCTTGCTTAGCATCCACTATAGGTCAAATTATCAGAATTTGCCAATTGGTGGAATTTTAGAAATGCTATCTTTTAAATGTCTTTTGCTCATTAGATAATTGTTTAATTAAAAAACTAAAAAAAAAGTGTAAACAACAAATATAGATGGATTTCTTTTAAGAGAAATAAAAAACTTATAAGTCCTGAATGTATAAACTATAAAACACAACTTGTTACTATTTTTTTTTTAATTTCGAGGTATGACTCCTAAATAAAATTCACACATCCTTGTAACTGTTTTTTTAAGATTATTTTAATGAATAATTGATACACATGTGCAAATTATGTATATCTCAATTATTATGGGTGCTTAATGTCAAAGGACATTTGTAGTGCTCTTTAACATGTAAGGGAAATTACTTATTTAAATTTTGTTTTGTCTTTGTATGGAATTGTGATATAATGCGGTGAAATTGAAGTGTTATTTAAATTGACTAATTTTAATGGTTGGATATTAAGTTGTGATGAATATTTTGTGTTACGTGAAATGAAAATGTGAAAATATGAATTATTAACATTTTAGTCTCAAAGATTGATAAATTTAACTTTTTTGATTTTAAGTGGTATATTTGACAAATTAGTTTTTTTGCTAGAACTGATGAAGAGAAAAGGAAAACACCATTTGAAATTTAAAGGAGTAGAATTGTCATTCACTTAAACTATGCTATAACTTTGATGGGTGAAATCTTATTGTTATAGTGGTTTGGTTTCAAAGATTAATAACTTTGTTTCAATTGGTATTAGAGTATATGTTTGTTCTAGTAGAAATGATGTTTGGTTGTTAATAGAAACTTCTTTAAAATATCTTTGATTGATTTGATTTGACACTTCTTGAGCTAAGACATTGATATATCAAAGCATTGTGAAGTTTATTTAGTGAAGAATAACTCAAGAAGAGTCAAATTGCTCAATTAAAACTCACAGGAATTTTTTGCTTCTAGTATATCGTTGGACATTGTTGTAGTGTTGTTAGACACCATAACTTGAATAGTGGCTATTGTCTTGAGGGTGTTGGGTGCCACTTCTAGACTATTGGGAGCTCTCAAATTAGTGAGTCTTAAGAGTTTGTAGTATTGGGCGCCAGTCACCTCGAAAAAATTAACATTATTGCCTTGTTAACCATTAGATTGAACTGAAATTTCGACCATTGGTCCTAAACATGTGATTTTTCACTTCGACCATTGGATTTTTTATTTGAGATTTATAGGTAGAGTAATGCATCTCACAATTTTGATGTATTTAAGGAAAATATGGTATTTAAATGTTACGCTAAAGTAATAGAGAATGAAGGATGAATTATTAACATGTAATTTGAAATAAACAATATGTGAGTGATTTAAGACTATGTGAAAATTTGGTAAATAAGTTATGTGTGATATGTTGCACTTTAGTTATTTTGTTATGATTGTATATGAATAGTGTGATGATTTAAGACTATATGAGAATTTGGTAAATAAGTTATATGTGATATGTTACTTTTTTGTTAGTTTCTTGTGATTGTGACTACTATCTTGGTAATGATTATTTTTGAATTAGATGTGTGTGATAGTGAATGCAATTGGAATAAGTTGAAAGTTAGAAGCATTCTACTAATGTGTTAGGTATATATGAGTAGGGACTGTGAAGGAGATTATCCAAACCCCGTTAAGTATCTCAACTCATATAGAGTAGGATATTTAGTAGTGAGAGTCGATAGAGATTTCCTATGTTAGGAAAGGATAGGAAATGACCCATTTCTGACTGACATAGACAAAATAATCCTATCGTTAGGAAGGCAAATAGAATCATGGATTTTTAGCCAAAATGTTATTAATATTATGATGATAGGGTAATATCTCTGAGTTTGACTCTATATACAAAAGTCCTCCGAAGGTAGTTATTATATTTGATTCATGACATGTCTTTTGAATGAATGGTTTGAATAAGATTTGTTTGTACCATCATTTTTTAAGATTTCACTATACTTCTTTCTTTTAAATACATTAGCTTATCCTCTCATGTATTTGTATGTTTTTCTTTCACTATAATCATTTGTGGATACACAAGAGCATAAGTACGGTAGGAGAGAAAACTAGTGTTAAAGGTGCTTTGGAATAAAGTTAGGTAGACTCCTATTGATGTAGAACTTTTTGTATTACTTTTGTTTCTTTCCTTCCTTTGACTTTAACTTTTTGTTTTGAAAAAGCTTTGATGTAGATATTTATATATACATTTTCAAATCTAGAAGTCAATCATTTTCAAATATAAACTTTTTTACAACACATTTTGCTTTGTTTTCATAGATAAACTTTGTTTTACACTTTGTGCCATCCATTTACTGTTTTATTCACAACCAAACTAGTTAGAACATTGTGTTTCCTGCCAAATTCCTGTGGATAAGACACTTGTTATACTACAAACTACCCAATATACTTGCTTGTATATTTGGTTGTTGTGTGGGCATCCCAACACAAAGCTCCATTTATCTTCATTTTTTTTTCTTCTCTTTTCTCCTATTTCTAGTCTTTAATGTCTTGTATAACCTTTTTACTCCTTGAGTAAATCAGAGCATTGATAGGCAAAACTTAAACCTTCTCTTCATGAATAACCTAATCGGTATTGGACAAGGGTTTCTCTCTACACCACCACAAGCTTCTTCCTCCACCACCACATTCCACAATTATCTCTTAGTAAAAATTAAAGTACTCTGTTAAAAAAAATTACTTCACCTAATTTTTAAATTTTTAACTACTTCAATAAATATGATCTCCGCTATACCCCCACAACCCCACAGAGAAATGCTCTTCTCATTCTCAATTCTCTTATTTTTGTTTCTCAATTGTTTCTCTTCTCTGGTTGTGTGCTTGGTGTATGGTGGTGGTGTGCTTCTATGCTGGTGAAGAAGCCTTGATTTTTAAATGTTTAAACTGTTAGCCTTGATTTTTAAATTATTTATAATATGAATTTTTTTGTTATATATTAAAACAATCACCCGATTGAATGGGATAAGAGTGATTTGTCTCTCATCTCCTTCTCTCCTTTTATGATGAAAAAAATACACAAATTTTATAACTTAAAAAGTGACATGAAAAATCATCACATTAAATATATTATAATTTTGAAGTTAACTAATTTCATAATGATTTTGTTATAATAAGACACCGTACATGGAATCTAATAAAACTTGTAAATTACTTATATAGTTGATAAACTAGTTTCTAACTTATAAACTAATTATTAGTTCTTAGCTCATCGTCTATATATCAAATAGGAAACAACTAACTAAAAGGTTAGATAATAAATGTAGAATAGAATAACAAAATATGATTACGTAAAAAGTTTTGTATTTCTTAACATAATATATGACTTTGAAATAAAAACTTGAATATTTAATATAATGTCGTAAGAACATATTGAACATAAAAGATAAGACGTGAATTAAAAAAAAAAACATTAGGAAGATGAAAATGTGCTAAAAAAAACAATGAAAATGTAGAGATTAAAGAGTGAATAAATAGCAATATAGAACAAAAGAAATGACAAAAACGAAACATATAAAGACGATAAATCAGTAGTAAGATGATATATTCCTCAACGATATCTATTTGTTGAGTAATTTCATTCTTCATGTTATTCTATTTGTTGTATTCATTCATTTTTTTTTTGTTTTAACATGTTATTCCAGAAAGGTTCGTTGTTCGTTTATCTTTTATTTTATCACGTGTCTTTGTAAAAAAACAAAAGTGAGCATTTATTACATTTGTCGTCATTGGTATATCTATTCTCAGCTCAAATTCTTCCCTTTTATTTGTGAGGTGTTAAATTATTATCATTTTCCAACAGTAGTTGTTGGTATGCTGATGAGAGTGTGAAAAAAAATAATGGTAATAACGAGTATAATTGATGCCAGATATTAAAAATAAAAAAGATGTTAAAAGAAATATATAAATGCAAGTCCTTGATCAGATATAAATAGACCTATGAATTTGGCTGGTTACATAGATCTTGTCTCTGACTCATATTTAAGGATGGATCAGAATTGACATATCCATCCTGAGTTAAAGTGAAAGCTCTATATATAAAGTATTGAAATTTATATCTTTTTCTTTTTAGAAATAAAAAAAAAAACGCAAAACGTATCTTCTTGAACTTTTTAAATTTTAATTAAAGGAGTATTTTAAATCTCAGAAATAAAATATGTTTTAAACAAAATTTAATGATTAATTTGACCGAATCTGCATACCTATTCGTTAAAATAAATCACAGTTAATTACCTAAATAGTAGTCAAAATTTAAATTACAGAAACTAAAAAAATTCATAAAGAAACGCTATCATAAAAAATAAACATAAATGTAGGTCATGATTTTTTTATATATTTTTTCTAGTTTCAACATCTGTTTTAATAAACAATTATTTGTTTTTAAATGTTTTAAAGTTAAAAAATCTTAAAAACACAGTTAAAGCAAATTAATAAAAGTTGTTGAAATAAGTAAATACAAGCAGGATTATTTCATAACTATAAATAAGTATTTTAAACTTTTTATACCAATAAACTTTTACAGATAATTTAAAAATATAATAATATTAAAAAAATTAATCCAATTTTATCAATAAATGATATTTTCAGTATGATCGTACCCTAAACTAAAATATTTTGAAAATTTATTTAATTTTGATTAACAATAAATTATTAAGTAATGTGTTTAGCTATGATAGTAGGCTAAACTAAAATATTTTATATTTTATTTAATTTTAATTAACAAAAAATTATTAAGTAATATTTTTCGTTATGAATGTGAGATTAACTAATTATACTTTTATAATTTTTTTATTAATATTTTAAAAACTATCAATTATATTTATATTTTAGTGTTGTTCGATATAAAAATAATATTACATTCATTAGCTCATCATACTTGATATTTAAAGATAGACTTATATTTATATTTCAGTGTTGTTCGATATAAATATAATATTACATTCATAAGCTCATCATACCTGATATTTAAAGACAGACTTAATACTTTTGATGGTCTTTATTTTTGTTAGGTGTGTTTGATTTGGTCTCAATTTTTTTTTCTGTTCAATGTTATCTTAAAAAATGTAATTTTTGTTCAATTTAGTCATTTTTACAAACAACATTTAAATCGTTAAATGCAGACAGTCCAGATGTGCACAAGATTAATGAGATGACATTTAACTACTCTCACGTCACCATCTTCTTCATCCTTCAATCCTTCATCCCAAACAGATATCGAAACCCTATTTTCTCTCTAGTCACCTAACCCTAGCGCCGCCACCGAACCCTAACGCCACCACTGCCACAGAGCTCGTCCAAAGTCATCATGTCGCCGTGAAGTCGCGCCTGCAAAGAACCATGGCAGCCATCACGCGCAACCTCCATGACCTCCATGGCTACAGGATTTTCTCAAGCCGCCACTGCCAGCATCTCGTACCTGCAAATCAAACACAAGCACCCAGAAATAGAGAAAGTTGAATCGCACCATCCAAACCGCTAAGTCTTCACCGTTAATAATGTCGCAAGCCACCCTAATCTCGAACTCCATTCGAATCTTCATTCTCGTGCATCAGCCATGAATCATCCAAATCGAGAGCTTCATCATCAGCGCGACAATCCTTGTTGTCGTCGCGTAGAGCTCCAGGGCCATCATCTTCTCCAACCTGTAGAGAACCACAACGAAATCTAGAAAAATCACAAATCAAAGAAACATAGAATCACGTTGCTGCTTGCCTCCACGACCACCATAAGTGCTTTTTTACACAACTAGGTTTGTCTCCTTCATGCTACCATGAGCCGCATAATTCGCGAAATCATCCTCCATTGAAGCAAAACCGCGAGTAGTGTTTTCCTTCTTCTCGCGCCCAGGCACAGGAAGGTTTTCCACAAATGCAGAACCCTAATTTTGGGGTGGTAAAGGGGCTGCCAGGAAGACTCTACTTTTAACGTGGCATTAGTTAAATGTCATCCCATTAATCTTGTGCACACCTGAACTGTCTACCGATAACGAATTAAACGCCGTTTGTAAAAATGACTAAATTGAATAAGAATTACATTCTTTAAAACAACATTGAACAGAAAAAAAAATTGAGACCAAATCAAACACATCTAATGAAAATAGGGACCATAAAAGGTATTACGAGTTTTTTTTATCAAATATTTTATTTTAAAGAAAAAAAATTATTTCCATTCTCATTTCCAAATATAATTTGACATAAAAATTTTATCTCATTTTTATCTTCATATACCTTATATACTTATATTCGTACACCATATCTTATTATTTGAATATCAATTAATTAACTTTTATAAAATCATAAAAATTACTACAAATAAAAAATAATATTATCAAATATTCAACATCTAAATAAATATTATCTATCTTTATTATCAATTATTTTAAAAATAATAATATAATTATATATTTCAAATTAGTGTATTAAATAAAATTTCATAAAAATAAAAATATTTACTAAATTTGATGAAAAAAATTGTATAAAATTTAAAAATATTTTTAAAAGTTATAAAAAGAAAACAAATATTTTTAAAAGTTATAATTAGAAAACAAATATTTTAAATTTAAAAATATTTTAAAGGTCTTTTTACTTTCATTCTTTAAATTATATTGAAATATTTTGTTATACACTAATAAAAATTATAATACAACATTTGAACTAAATTACATAACAAAAATTAAACTAATAATAATTAAAAATTAATATAAATATTTCATTTTGAACTTCAATATATATTAGCTAACTGATAATAAATAAGATTATAACAATAAAATTAAATTATTATATTAAAGTAATTTATACAGTTACATTGATAAAATGATTCTCATGATAATGAGTTAAATATAAATAATTTCATTTCTTTTTACTGATTCCAACCTACTTTTTTGTTACACCTTGAAAATAAAACATAAAAAACTAGCTAAGTTCTTTAGTTGAAGATTCTATTAATCCTAATTTATATGCATGATGTATAATAAATTTTTAAATGTAAGTTGCATCGCATAAGACTTCTTCGTTTTTAAGTTTTTTTCTATCGTAAAATAAACAAATACTTTATTATGTGAGACACAATTTTATGACTGCTATCTATTTCATTAACAATTTCAATGACAAGCACCAATTTAATATTTTAATATAAACTACCCTAACTCTTTCTAAATGAAACTACATCTATTACCAGTTTCTAGGAGAAGGACGTTGACTATTGCAAACACCAAATTTGTTATCAATATTAAAATAATATTCAATTTTGTTATTTATTTAAGAAATAAGGTTTTTAATGGTGTGACTTTCTCTATGTTGGAAATGTGGGACCCACACACTGAGTAATGGCTAAAAGTCAAATAATCAGCTGGCTTGTGAAAGTTGTTATCTGTCCAACTGAGCAAACCACAAAGTCCACACCAAAACCCCAATCCTTCTTTGCCTTTTATTTTCTAAATCTCAAATGGAATCATACACCAGTTTTTTAATTTTAGAATATCTTTTCACAACATAAAAATATGCTTAAATATAATGAAAATTCATACGATAAATATTTTAATTTATAAATTATATCTTCAACTTGCATATTCTAATTTTATCATACAGGAATAATTATTCTATACGTACCCACATAGCTTGCTTTCAACCACCATATTTTTTAAAAACTAATTATCATTTTAATGTTATATAATAAACTCAGATAAAAAGATTATAAAGTCACAAAAAATATAAAATAAAAATTATGAAAATGATTAATTCTTTGATATCTAACCAAAAAACAGTAATGTTTTTTTTTTTTGAGTAAACCCTTATAATTTGAAAAAGTTTGACAAATATGAATCATGTTGGGTGAATTTTTCGATGTGGACAAGATTTCTCACACTGTAATGTATTATTTGATATAATTGGCTTCATGGATCACTTTTGGAATTTTTATTCTTTCTGGTAAATTACTACTTTGAAAAATTAAATTAAATGAGTATGAAGGGAACCCATTTTTGTGTGCGTGGTTTGGCTTTATCAAAGGTGTTGCTTTTAAGTTTTAAATTCAATTTAGTATTGGACTTCGAAAGAATCTATTCCTTCAGCCCCTTAAGTTTAAAAGAGAGAAAAATAAAAAACGAATCTTTGACCGATGTGGTTAATTAGAAAAATATATACTCAACATTCCTAAAAGTAAATGATATAATATGTAATGAGCTTTTAGATAGTGAACACATTCAAGTAATGAATTGTGACCAATCAATGTAATTCTTCACAATTCAGTAATAATAATAATAACAACAATAATAATAATAATAATTATTATTATTATTAAAACATCCTTCCTCTCTAATATTTTTTAAAATAATCTGTGTCAGTCATTTGAATTATATATTTTATTTAAAAATATAGTTACAAAAATATCTCTTACCTTGGTTTTTTTAAAGTGGAATTTGTTTGGGAGTAGAAAAGGAAAAGAAAAAAAAACATGATTTGAATTAAGAAAATCAAAATAGAAAGTAAAAAAAAAGTGTAAATTTTAAAAGGAATTTGATTGATGTGAAAAAAATGTACTTATAAAAAATTATATTATTCGTATTTAAGAATAAGTTTGAATTTAATTTTAAGAAATATTTATATAGCTATTAATAACAATTTAGTTGAATCATTAATCTTATTATGAGTCGGATATTTACATTTATTAAACGGTTAGTTTTTATACAATCGAAATACTTGTTTGTGAAATAGTTATGAATTATCTGATATTGTCAGTATGTGTAATGTACAAAAATATGCTTTTAATAAATTAAATTCAAATTGAAATAAAATTAGAATTGAAAGATATTCTAAAATGTTATTCCCAACATTTAAATTAGTTAAAAATTAAAAATAATTGACTTATTGGTGTGAGTATCACAGTTAAGTATATAATTAAAATTACACATACAAAAGTAAAAGAAGATAGCAAACAAACAAAAGTTGGATTATAATAATTGAAATAACAAATAAAATAATAGAAATAGCATGTCAACTTATATATAGAATAATAATTTATACTATTAAAACTTTTAATTTGTTTTTATCTCTAATTTATATAACATACAAAAAAAGACTTCACATTATATCATGGTAATTGATTACATACAACAGTATTGACATTGTATCAACGGATAAGCATATGTGCTTTTAGCATCCTACACACATTCATGAACAAAAAAATATTTATGTTCTTACACATAATACATCATAATCAATTACTAACATGACTATCATCGATAATTGACATCAAAAATAGCACATTTAGTTCATCATCATAATCAAGCATTACTTCAATTTAGTTATGAACAAATAACACATTTCTATCATCCAAAAAAAATAATACCAATTAATTAGGTGTGTTTGGATTTGAAAATCAATTTGAGAAAGTGAATTTGAGGGAAAAAAATATAAAGATAGAATTGTTTGAATTAGGGAAAAAATATGAGAAATGAAGAGATTTAAAATGAAAATTTATAAAAGTTATAAATTTGATAGATAAAAAAATGTTTTAATTGATAATTATTATTTATATTATTATTATTATTATTATTATTTATATTATTATTATTATTTTAATAATAATTTATATTTTATTATTTTTATTATATTATTAAAAAATATAACAAAAAATAATTATATATATATATATATATATATATATATATATATATATAAATAAGTAAATATAATAAAATATGTATATATACATATTTTATTTTGTATTAGACTATTTCTACCCAAATCTTCACATCAATGTGAGGAAAGTTTTCAAATATATTTTATCTTGTTTTTCATATAATTTTGATTTTTTTTCACAAATCCGTCCTCACTTAATTGCGTCGTTAGAACCAAACACGACCCTAGAAAAGAAAAAGAATTATTTGGTTGAACGTTCCACAGATTAGTAGAAACAAAACTCATTATACTCTTGTATTTTGTTAACATGTATTTTAGTTTGAAAATGATCAAACTTCAGTGTATCCGCGTTTAGTGCTTGAGGATTTGGTTTATTTGAGCCAAATCAATATCATCTATTTCTTTATTTAAGTTTTTATTTTTTGGAAGAGAAAAGACAAACGAGAAATCAGAAGCATAATCTAAAAAAAGAATAGCATAAAGTTGAGTGAGTATATTGCTCAATTTTAATTTCCATTATGTACTCCAGAAACAAATTTAGTTTATTGTTTTAATATAACTGATATGTGGGTCAACCCTTGCATGCGTGTCTGTGCCTAGTCCCTACTTTATAATCATCCGTGATAAGCCATTGTTTATGACGTTTACGAGATGTTAACTACTTATTATTATAATCAGTACTGCTATATTATTATTACTGTTATTAATTGATCAAGGAATAACTTCTGACTTTTTTTTTCCATCAACTTTCCTTAATGCACGTTGAATTTTGGACTTTTTAAGTACTTTGTCTGATTAATACTAGTTGAAGTGGAGAATAATTTTATTCTATGAATTAATCTTTTTAGGTTGCGTTAGTGTAAAATTTGAATTCTACTATTGAAAGCTATGAAACAAAACTTACTCTGGATTCATAATGAATCATTGCTATATATTATACTCACACGAAGTCTGGTAACACGTACATGGTGTAAACATAAAGTTTATAGGTGGGGAACATTCATCCGATAAACTTGCATATGAAGGAAAATAGCATGTTATGTGTTCGTATTTTAATACTTATTGGTTTTAAGAGGTGTAAAAAAGCTTGAGTAGGAAAAAAATTATGACTTTAATTTTGGGGACGATGCGTGAAAATTGTCATAATAAAATCATCGTGTTGAAAGCTACTAAAGAGAAATGCACATGAAAAATCAATCATACATCATATTTGGTCCTGTCTGAATCTAGCTCCTTAAAAGATGCACGGTGACGTGTGGTGCAAGAACTGTAGTCACGTTGAGAAAAAAAAATGGAATAAGTTAGAGGTACATGGATAGGGTGTTGAAAAGAAAACTGAAATTGATGAAGAATAAAATTAAATATATAACGGAAACCATTTTGTAGATGTCGAACAACATCACAATAAAATCAAAGGAGATTTGATTAAATTGGGAAGCAAAAGTGTGGGAGGCGCACTATTAATCACATGAATAATGCAAAATAAAAAATATAAAAAATATAAAAAAAAATAGATGGTCCTAATGTATGTTGTAAGACCCATGAAAATTATTTATCTTAACAGGAACAATTTTATTACTAGTAGTAAATTTTTGTGTGAAAGGAAAATATAATTAATAAGTTTATGTAAAAATAAAATGTGGAAAGCTAAATAAGAAATTTTGGTAGCTTAAATGGTAGAAAATTTTATTCATGTCTTGAAATTATGTGTAAATACTGTTAATGAAAAACATATGTGCTTACTGTATATCTATCTATATTGAATTTCTGTGTTAATATTATATGTTGTTGTTTTGAATCTGTAAATAAGAAATTTGTTAAAACTAGTGGAGGAACACTTTAGCTAAGGAAAGACTTGTGACATACCTCTCTTTCTTGGAAGTCTACTAGACAAGTTTTTAACTTAAATCTTGTTGAACATATTATGTACTGTTAAATTATTGTGCAATATATCTTCTTGGAATGAAAATTTCTGATGAATTCATGTTATTGTGGTAGATATGGAATTATGAATTATAATTGTGATGGTAGGACAGAGGAATCTTAAAAATCGGAGTTGGTACATCCCTGATCATAAATCCAGTAAGTTGTGACTAGTTATGTGTACTAGCGTTGATGGTGAGTTTAATTCTTCTCCGGTGACCATTTATGGTGATATTTTAGTATTGTTAATTTATTTTGTGATATATTCATTTTGTATGATTTCTGTGATGATTGTAATTTATTATATTGGATTTGAATTTATGCATATGAACAACATGATATGAGTATTATGGGGAGATTTCGTAATGATATAATATGAGTTGAGGAATGTGAGCATGGTATGAGTCTCGTGGAGAGATTCTGTAATGATATGGTATTTGTGTATATGTTGATGTTGATGGTCTTGATGTTGGAGGTTATCCTGATACTCTAATAATTATCCAGTCTCAAGTAGAGAAGGATGAATTATGTGGTGAGAGGGGCAGGAGGTCCTGGTCTATGTGCCGATTTTGAACATAGTGTTGAGGACTAACCTTGTGGATGATATGGAGTATTTTGGAAGTGTATTTGTAAGAAGAAGTAGAAGTCATCACAAGTGCATAACCTCCCGTGACCGCTGATCAACGTATCATCCGAATGAGTGTCTATTGGGTATTGTGGAATGAGTGTCTATTGGGTATTGTGGAATGAGTGTCTATTGGGTATTGTGGAATGAGTGTCTATTGAGTATTGTGGGATGAGTGTTTATTAGGTATTGTGGGATGAGTGTTTATTAGCTATTGTGGGATGAGTGTCTATTAGGAATTGTGATATGATGGGATGAGTATCTATGATGCGATTGTTGTATGATGGTATAAAGGTGTCTGACATAATTATTATATGATATTTGTTGAGTGAACAAAGTAATTATGCATGTTTTATAAATGATTTGTTGCATGTTAGCTCACCCTACTTGTTTGTGTTTGTGTATCTGCGATGATCATATAATTCGTTATACGGGAGCAGATGAAGGAATGTCGTCTCATTCAGTGCCAATGAAGAAAGAGATAGAAGAATAAGTTAGAAGAATTCGAGTTATATTTATGAATTTGTAGTTGAAATATGAGTTTAAAATATATATAAATATATATCAACTATGAATTATCAAGTGTAAGATTATGGGATGTTACCTTAAATGTAATGCTACAATATATCAATCATGAATTATCAAGTATGAGATTTTGGGATGTCACATATAAGGAATTCTTGCCAGGTACTATAAATAAAACTAGATATATTTTTACTTTATTTATTTTTTAATTAGCAAGAATATAATTTTTAGGATTAGTTTATTTCATCTTTAATTAGTAATTTAAATTATTGATTTACTTTCTTTTTATATATATATATAAATATATATATATATATATATATTTAATTTAACTGAGTTTTAATATTTGTGAAATATAATTTGTTTAGTAATGTTAAATTCACATTATTGCAGTTTAAAAATTTGATTAACATTTTTTCTAACATCACATCCTACAATACAATTTTTTTTTACTGGGTGCTTATCCTTGTACTTTTTTATTTTTTTATATTTTTTTTTCACCTCCAAAATTTTAGCTGTATGCCTTTTTCATTAAGAATTAATCCGCTTTCAAAAATCGATTAAATTTTTTATAAATTTGAAAAATCATTAAAATCTTAATCGATTTTTAAATAACAATAAAAAGATCGATTAAAATTCTTTATTGTTTCTTATTTTTTTTAATTTTAGTTTACATTTTTATTTAATAATAATAATAAATTATTAATATTAATTATTAAATAAAAAACAAAAAAGTAAACTAAAACAAAAATTAAAAAATAAAAAAACTTAACGACTTTAGAATCTCTTAATCAGTTTTGAAAAACTGGTTAAACAATTTTCTTAACCAACTTTTGAATGATAAAGTTTCTTATCTTTTTCAATTTTTTATTTTAGTTTATTTTTTTTCACTTAATAATAATAATAATAATAATTATTACTATTTTAGTTTACTTTTTGTTTATTATTATTATTATCTTTTTCGAAATTCAGTTTACTTTCAAAAATTAATTAAAATTTTAAGGTTTTCAAAATTTATAAAACTCTCAATTAATTTTTAAAATTTAATTAATTCTTATTGAAAAAAAGGACAAAATTAAAATTTTGGAGGTGAAGAAAAAAAAATACAGGGAGAAACATCCGTTTTCACTTCTCTCCTTCCATTCCAGGCCCATCACCTTATTCCACATATTTTCTACTATATTTAGTTAATTGAGAAACAAAGTTAAAATTCTAAATTATCACTAACATGTGTTCACTTAGGGTGTGTTTAGTTGGAGGTAATTGGGGGAGAGTGATTGGGGGAGAGTGATTGAGTGGATTTGAGGGGATTTGAGGATGATTTTTTGTGTGTTTATTTGAGTGGATTTGAAGGTAATTGAGAGTGAATTTTGGGTTGAAGTTTGTGAGAATTAGTGTAGAATTTGATTGATGTGACGATTTTAAAAAATTAGTTTAATTGGTAGAAATTGAAGATTACCAAAATGTCCCTAGGTATTAAAGTAATATAAAATTAAATTTGTTAATGTTATATTTAATTGTAAAAATGTTTATTAAAAGTTAAAAATTTGGAATAATTATTAAAAATAATTTAAAAAATATAATTAAATTATACTTGATTGAAATTAATTTTTTATTAATATAATCGTGTTACAATTTTCTGTTTTATTTTATTTTGTTGAATATTTTAGATTATTTAAAGAATAAATGTGTACACTTTTTTATGGAAATTTTGAATCATGCAACAGTGGTTATGGAAAAATTTAAAATGTCAGGGGCACATGAGTAATTGATCTTACTATCCCTCCAAATCTTCTCAGCCGGGCGGGTGACCAAAAAGAACTCCATCCCACAAATCAGTCACGTTCCTTCCGCGCAAATACAGTTAAGTGAACACCCAATACATTGTTTTTCATCGCTTTCCAATATTAGTAAACAGTAAATACCCTCCAAGTGAACACACCCTTAGGCCTTGTTCACTTAAGTGGATTTGAGGGAGAGTAATTGAAGGGATTTGAGAGG
Source organism: Vigna umbellata (assembly GCF_029865625.1). Taxonomy (NCBI): domain Eukaryota; kingdom Viridiplantae; phylum Streptophyta; class Magnoliopsida; order Fabales; family Fabaceae; genus Vigna; species Vigna umbellata. The sequence goes on along the minus strand of NC_142165.1, from coordinate 88,692,705 downwards.
ATTTGAAAATAATTTTTTTTGTTGATTATTTGAGTGAATTTGGAGGTAAATGAGATTGGATTTGGAAGAAGTAAATTTTTTTAATCTGTCACGTCAATAAAATCCTACACTGATTCTCACAAACTTTACTTCCAACTTCATTCTCAATTACCTCCAAATTGACTCAAATAAACAACAAAAAAATTTATTTTCAAATACTCTCAAATCCCCTCAATTACTCTCCCTCAAATTCACTCAAGTGAACAAGGCCTTAGGGAAATTACTGTTTAAACAGTTTGGTGAACAATTCTTTGAAATGAATTTAATGTTCACATTCAGAGAAATGCACTAACAGATTTAAAGGGAAATGTGGGATAATGTATTTTCACTCACTCGTAATGAAATTTGTAGGGATCAATTAAAAAAGTCTGAACTAGTCCTCTATCCTTATGTTTGGTTCGAACCAATGAGACCTATGCCTAGGGAGATTGCAAAAGGCAAGGACTTTCCACAATTTTTTTTCACATAATTATTTCTACAACTTTTTTGTGTCAAAGTAAACCTAGAGAATATATTACAATATATATTTTTTTGAATAAACTTAGAAGTCAACCATTTTTAAATTACATATTTTCTGTCTCTATATATCCAACTCACTCTTTTTTTAATTGAATATTTTCCCCTCTCATTTTATCAACCTGAAAATGACAAACTATAAATTTAATGAGATTTTGAAAACTATTTTCCTTCGAATTATAACTTCCAAAGGAATTTTAAATTTATAATCAGTTTTAAAATTATAATTTTTTTACATTTTTAAAATTAATTTTAATAATTAACATTAACTTTTACTTTTTATAAACATTTTTACAATTAAATATAACATTAACAATTACCATTTATATTACTTTAATAACTATGTGCGTTTTGACAATCTTTAATTTCTACCAATTGAACAAATTTTTTTATCTGTCACATCAATCAAATTCTAGACTAATTTTTACAAACTTTACTTCAAAATTCACTCTCACTTACCTTCAAATCCACTCAAATAAACAATAAAAGATTTATCCTCAAATTCCCTCAAATTCATTCACTCATTCCCAATTCATCTCCTCCAAGTGAACAAAGCCTAAATATAGTTAAAAAGATATTGATATTTTAAAATTTGTTACTTTGTTTTGTCGTGTTATGAAGATGAAAAAATATAGAAATAGATAATGAGAGATGAAGAAAGATGGTTAGAGATGAAAAAAGAAAGGAAAAGACATTCCAACACGAAAGATAAATAAAATTTTAATATGTGATATAAAAAAGAGTATTAGCATTAATTTAAGGAAATGATCATACAACTTCATACTAAAAATCGATTTTTTTGTTCTTTCTTTTAAAAAATCAATAAAAATAAACTATTACTTGAATTAGTATATACTTGAACTTGTTTTTGGTTTTTTATAAAAAAATAGCTGTTGTTTAAAGATTTTGTTTATTTTATCTCTTAAACAAATTGAATTAATACTTAAATCAATATACACCTTTTATTTTTTTTCTATACAAAAATGAAGTTACTTTTTAAGTTAATATATGACTATTCTTATATTTTCTTACTTTTTTTATACGATTTTTTTATTTAAGGATTTATCTATATCTACATATAAGATATTTTTAATATTTTTGGTGCTATTTTCTTACTTAAAAATATCTTATACTTTATTTATAATGTATCTTGTAATAAGATTTTATACACCATTTAAACATTTCATTTATTATTTATTTTTGGATTAAATATGTTTTTAGTTCCTCAAGTATAAAGTGTTTTTGGATTTCATCCCCTTCTCAAACTTTGGTATAGTTTCATCATTCCCTTTAGAAACTTTAATTTTTAGTCTTTGAAAACCAACCGCGTTAAATTTTTAAATTTAATCTGATGTACCACGTATGATGCCAACTTACTTGCTCACTGTGTGCCACGTTTGTGTCACGTTCGTTAAGTCACTAGTTCCCACCATCATCGTTTTCATCTTCCCACTGTAAGACCTTCGTACTGTTGTGGCGAAGCAAATCTGCAAACCCAAACCACCATTGCGAAGCTAAATCGAAGTCCATAAACCTTCATCGCGCATTAGTTCATCTTCCTTCACCACCATAGAGACCCAAATTAGAACCCAGAAACACCAAAATCACATAACCATAAATCCCCAATTTTCAAAAACCTCCACAATCATCAATTTCAATTTCACAGTTGAACCTAAACAAAAGAGAATTATTGTCTAACCCTTCACCTGCCAGAAAGATTAGCAATATAGACTCTTTAACTCAATTTATTTATTGGCCAACTAAACAAAAGAGAACTAGTGTGTAAGTGTTGTCTGGTATTACTTACTTCAGGATTTCAATGCGAGACAGTCAAAGATTTTTCACTGCATCAAATATTTTCTGTAGCAAGTGTGAAGTGTGCTTTTCAATGAATTTGGATGAAGTTGAGATAGGATTTTCTCTGAATTTGTTTTCCTCTGAACTTGAACCACAATATTTCTTGAATGATGCATTTCTTACTTCCCTAAAGGTCACGATTTTCACTTCAAACAAATATCTTGACCTGTTGGATTATCAATTTCACAATTAACAGAACCACCAGACAAAACTCGTTCATCCTCATCAAGCCTAACACTCTCTTGATTGCTTGGGATGAAATGTTTTCCCCTATCATTAACAGAGGTATTAACTTTTAGTTCATGTTTCCCAACTGAGATTGAAGTGAGACAAGATACTGCCCAGTGGTTGGGCTCAAAACAAATGATGCACATACAAGGACATTCGTCTAATCCTCCATATGAATCTATATTCTTTTGAAGATCTGCCAACTTGTTCTCTACAATTTCCGACAGTTGAAAAAAATTTAGAGTGAGAGTTGAAAAAATTTATAGGTTTAATCTGAGGTTGTGATGATGGATCGTTGCGCCACGACGATGTAGTTGTGGTGGATGGTGCGTTCAAGGTGGCGGTGGCTAGGGTTTCATTATTGGGAGAATATTATGATGTCGTGACAGTTCATATGTCAAGGCTATTGATGTGATACTCTTTTATTGGTTGTGGAAAGTGAGAGTTTTTAGGCAACTTGGTACATCGTTAGCCAAACAAAATTTAGAGCAAATTATAATTTTCTTAAGGAAGATTATCAAAGTGTACTAAATTTTAAAAGAGTGACTAAATCTAAAATAGTGTGATAGTTGAGAGAATAAAAACATATCTAACCTTATATTTTCTAATAGTATTTGATTCACAATTGAAAACAAGCATAAACTATTTGGTATTTGAATCTCGATTAACGTGCCTGGAGATTATGACCGGAGATTTTGCTATTACATCCAACTATTACATTAAGAAACAAAGTATTGTAAGTAGTTTTCGATTTCTCTTTTTCTCGTTTCCATCATAGCTCAAATCTTAAATTTTATTATCTAAAATTAAAAACATAAAAAAAAGAAAATAAATAAACATCGCAACCGGGATTGCGACGGGACGACGAGTCGAAAAACAGACGGGTTTGAGAAAAAGATTTTGGGAGTCGCCACCATAATTTATTGTGGAAAAACTATGGAAAACCATAAAATAAGACATGGTCTACGAAAACTTGATTTTAGATTTGGGAATCGGTTACGCGTAAGGAAGATGTTAGCACCCTACTACGTCTGCCCAAAGACACTACCTTTGATTAAATGTATAAAGTTGACGTGGTTTTTCAAAATATTTAATTTTTCCTAAAAATAATAATATAAAGAAACTAATAAGAAACAAAAAATATTTTTTTTAGGCTTAATTACCTACTTAGTCCCCATGTTAGGAGATAATTTTCTGTTTAGTACCCAGTTTTAAAAATGTAGGCATTTGGTACCTATGTTTTGAAATTTGTATCAATTCAATCCTATCCAGTTAACGGCGTTATAATTGATGCGAGAAATTAAGGACGTTAATGAAGATGCATTCAAACATTTGATAGCTATTCCACCCAGGATAGCTATTCCACCCAGGTTATCATTAACGTCCTTAATTTCTCGCATCAATTATAACGCCGTTAACTGGATAGGATTGAATTGATACAAATTTCAAAACATAGGTACCAAATGCCTACATTTTTAAAACCGGGTACTAAACAGAAAATTACCTCCTAACATGGGGACTAAGTAGGTAATTAAGCCTTTTTTTTTATGAACTGACAAAGATTGACCTTGCTCCTACATATATCCATTTATGATGGATAATCAAGGATCGCATAGTTCTTTATCTAGAAAAAAGGTTTGTAAGTTTGTTTGAAAATTATTAGGGATTGTTTGGGATTTTCGAAAAGCGAACATCGACAAGGATGAACATTGTTTTTTTTAAAGATTTTTGTATTCTTCTATTTGAAAAAATATGGTGGGAAAAAAAGAAAAGGAAAGCGACCGACCATAAACCGACGTGTACCTATACCCTTTGTTTTATGATTTAATATTTTTTATAGAAAAATAGGTGATAAGAAATATTTTTTTTGTTTTGAAATTTTTTATTTATTATTTATTTCTTAAAAAAAAAATATCACGTGATGCAGGATATATGACCAATACCAAAAACCTGAAAAGATATTTCTTTTTTATGAAAAAAAAAACATTATTGTTGTAGAGTAAAAAAAATAAAATCTTTTAACAAAAACCTTCAAAGTACAATATATAAAAAGAGAAGGAGAATAGTGCTGAAATGACATACCTTTTTGGCTTTAAGTATTCCCAGTTCTTCCTTGCTAGTTTTTTTTTGGCAGAGTTCCTCAAGCGTGAGAACTTACTTTCCTCTATACTCTCTCTCACTCTTTCTATCTCTATTATTTGAGAGTGTATCTCTCCCCTCTTTTTTGTCTATCACAAGCTGCGTATTTATACACACACATTATAATATTATGATAATCTTGTCTTAATTGTGAATTAATTGACAATAAACAAAATAGGGAAAAAAAATGTCTTGGTTCCAATAAAAAGAAATCAAATAATATTCAAGATATTGATTATAATTATTGTCAGAAAATTTGTTCATTTAAATCTTTTATTCTTTATTTTTAATTATTTACTTACTCGGACGAAATTGGATGTTGACAATAAAATTCCTAAATATTCTAGAAAATAATAAAAATAATATATTCTACTTTAATACTCTCAAAATAAATTTCTAAATGCTTATACAATAGTATTTTTCTTTATATTAAACTGAGTTAAAATTTGAAAATAATAGCTTAAATCTCTTTAAAATGATAGTAAAAGACATCTTACATATGTCCAAGGTTTCTTGGCCGACCTGTTCCTGATCAAATAATATACATAGACCTGTTAAGTCCATATATATTTGGTTTATATATATTTGATAGGACAATATCACGTTAACAATAACTTATAATTAATTACAATAATTTAAAATTAACAAGTTATTTGGTCACATGCTTCAAGTCACGCTATGGCAATTCATACTTTACACGACTCGTCTTGCAGAGGATTCTTGGATTACATAAATTAACCATGTTCATGGAAGACTAACATTTACATATCAAGAAGTCTTAGCTTCGAAATACTTCCTAATAACTCAATATCCCTTCCAAATCAGTTATGGAACTATAATGAATCCTTTCATGTAAGAAAAAAAAAAGCTAGACAATCATGTGTTAAAATCTAATGCTGTATTAATTATCAACTCACTTTTACTGTATAAACATACTATAGAACTAATAAAAAAAACTAGGATCTCATGCACCGGCAATGTCAATATATTCACACGTTCTAAAAGTTCCAAAAGAATGATATATACTGTAAAACTAAATATTAATGGTTAATTCGATGAACAATAAATATAACAAATAATAAATATAACAAATAATAAATTTTGTTAGGATAAACTTTGATATCATATTAATAAGAAATGAACTTTAAATCTAATTTAACTTCACAAAATTAACTTGTGAAAAAGGTTTGTATCAATTTATATATTATAAATTCATTTTATTTTTAGTTAATGTGAAACTTCTAATAACATATACATGTTTATCAAACTTCTAAGAAATGAACTTTAAATCTAATTCAACTCCACAAAGTTGTTGTTTTCTGGTATGATGCTGAGGAACATGGAGTGACGTTGAGCATCATGAAGTCAGCGAGCCACTGGACTCCAGGGCACTAAGCGACTAGTTTGGACGCTAGGTGCTGAACCTTGCGAAGACAGTGAGCTCTTTGTGTCTTGGGCGCGGAGGGGACATTCTGGACTGTTGAGTGTTGTGTTCTCTGTTTGGTGGACGCTGAGCAGTAGGAAGATGCGCTACTAAAGGTCTGAGCTATTATTTCTCTTACTTCGTTTAAAAGTTTTGTACTTTCAAAAGTTTATTTGTTTAGAATATTTCATACAAATTAATAAAATAGGTGTAGAGATTGTATATGTTGATGATTGATGAATATGGTGGTGTCTATGATGTTATTTCAAATATGATGAGATAATGAATTATGGTTATTGGTATAATATCAATGTTTGGTGTAATTCCATGGATCTCGTGTGGTAAGACTTTATGGTGGCATTCAGTAGTAGTGTGTTGCATTGAGGTAGAGACTCAGTCTTGAAAGTTATCTTGACACTCAAATAATCACACAATCTCAAGTAAAGAAGGGAGTTATGTGGTGGGGAGTAGCAAGAGTATAAGTGGAAAATACACGGCATTTATGGGGCTTTATGACAATCAAGCTCATTAATTCATATTGGATATGACAATAATGTCGTATATTCATATTTGATACGACAATCAAACCATTAATATTTAATAATATACCTGCTAACTGTCCATAAATACCGTATATTTCAACATGTGTATTAATTGGTCATCAACGACATCCATCTTACTTGGCTCACAATCATTGAATTACCGGTCGGGTCCTTTCCTAAAAGGGTCGGCTATCCATTTATAATACATATGTGAACAGAGGATAAAGTTTAAGTATAGGTACTTATCGGAAAGGATACTATGTTTAGGAGATATAAAGATCATAATTATTTTTAATACTTTGTAAATATTTTTGATGGTTTAACTATTTAATTATAGGAACTCTTGTACATAATCTTTCACTGAAATTTTTTTTTCCAGTGGAGGTTATTTTGTAGAGGTTATAAAACCCTACGAGCAAATTATTTTATTTTAAGATGTGTCTAATGAATTATCTAAAAGCAGTGGGGTTTAATTTTCTTTTTTGAAGAGGTTCATGAAATTCCCAAAATAATAGATTAAACTTTTCACTTTCCCACGACTCTCATTTTATTTTCAAACTTTCCTTCTTGCCTCGCTCTCTTAACGTTTTTTTTCCTCTTCTTCGTTCCTTCTCACCTAATGCGTTCATCAAACCTAAACATAAGTAGTTCGACGGATCTCATAGAGGAGGTTGCCTTTGAACTGAAAGAGGGAGTCGCAGACCTGCTATGAGGTGATTCTGCTGTGACACGTGTAATAATAACCCAGATCTTACATTGTAGCTTAGGGAGACACATGAGTCGTTTTTGTTTTTGTTTCATTGTTTTATGAGAGTTTTTATAATGTTTGGTGCATTTTGCAGTGATAATAAAAACATTGTTTCTGTTTCTGTTTCATTGTGCCTATAGTGATAATAAAAACATTGAAATGGCAATTTCAGACCTTTTCTGAAAATCTGATTAATGGGTTTTGGTTGTTAATTTTTTTCTCTTTTGGTGTTGATTTATGTTAAATTTTGCAGGCTGGATTTGCTGGAGATGATGCTCCAAGGGCTGTGTTCCCTAGCATTGTGGGTCGTCCGCGTCACACTGGTGTGATGGTTGGAATGGGACAAAAGGATGCTTATGTCGGTGATGAGGCTCAATCCAAGAGAGGTATTTTGACTCTAAAATACCCAATTGAGCATGGCATAGTTAACAACTGGGACAATATGGAAAAGATCTGGCATCACACTTTCTACAATGAGCTACGTGTGGGCCCAGAAGAGCACCCTGTTCTCCTCACAGAAGCACCACTCGATCCCAAGGCCAACCGAGAGAAAATGACACAGATTATGTTTGAGGCCTTCAACACTCCAGCTATGTATGTTGCCATCCAGACAGTGCTTTCCCTTTATGCTAGTGGTCGTACAACTGGTAAAGATTTTTCTGTATCTGATTCTCCTTTTTTTGGTTTCTGGTAATTAGGGACATGATGCATGGTATTAGAATGTTTGTGGTCGTCAAGCCACTTGTACTTATTAGAATTACATAATTATTTCAAATGAGTATAGTTTAAATGTTCACAATATACGAAGTGTGTGCACTATATACCAACAAGGTAAGATAGTATCTGTTTTATTGGGTTTATACATAAATTGAAACATTGTTTGCTTCATCCTTGATTCTTATTTCTAAGATTATTTTTGTTTACACAATTGGTCTTGTTCTGCTTCTAAATCAGTACATCTTGCTAAAATCGTTATTTATTGCTGATTAGTTATGTTAACATTGAAAAATTGAAGTTTACTGGCTAAGGTTTACTATTCCTTACTGGTCTTATAATTAAAAGTTTGAGCATCCGGTTCTGTTCTTGCGCTTTGAAATGTTTCATGATTGACTGAGGTTTACTTAGTCTACTCAGTACCTCTAACTGGAGATGTGCGAAGGCTTTGGGTGAATACTTGGCTGAAAGGAATATCATGGGAATTTGTGAGTAGTTTATGTAAAAAGATATTCTGCGAATAATGTTGTTCTCTGCAATCTACATAGCTTTAAGTCCTGGTTTCTGATTTTGATGTTGCTTTATGATGCAATAAATGATGGTGATACTCGTGCAATCACACGCAGGTTGGGGCAAGATGACAATCTTATTGGTGTTTTGAGCACGGACAATTCCAAAATAGACGAGCAACTGCTTCAGATGTCTAAGTCACGGGACATTGTTGGTAAGTATATGAGCTTGAGTTTATGTACATGTTTCTAAAATTGGAATTACATGGATGCTATTTCAATTTCCAGGTGTTGATCTAATAAGTGGAGTATCATGAAAAAGTCCACTTGAGTGGGTTGATAAAACAAAGCAACAATGGGAGTTTAGTTTCGGTAAAGTGGCAGTAGAGAATTTTCATGTACGTAATGTTGTATGCTATTAGTACTGAAAATTTTTACTATTGAGTAATTCAATTTACATTGATTGCTAATGAATGAAAACACATGTGGTTGCTTTTGATTTTGGAATCAAGCAGGAAATGAAGTGAACAAGAATGGGATGGTTGTGAATGAAGATTTAGAAAAAGTAAATCCAGAAGAACATGATGATGAAGAATCAAAATTCAAAGGATTGTTTCCTAAACCAATTTCAATTGCTAAACCTATTCTAGAGCCAGTTCCTGTCATTAAACCTATTCTAGAGCCAGTTCCTGTCATTAAACCTATTCCTATTCCATTTTATAAGAAACCTATACCAAAACCAATTCCCAATGAAGAAGCAAAATTCAAAGTCTTTTCCCAAGTCTTTTATAAATTGAACTCCATTGTTTCAAGATCATCTTCTTAATGGAATTTCCTCTGTTAAATGTTAATAAGTGCAGTATTGGTGTTACACGTGCATGCTAGATACTCAAACACCAGGGAATAATCCCTGTAATATACATCCTTCAAAGTCAAGCACTTTTATTGCATCAACAATATTAATACTGACTTTGGAAACACTGATATTTGTTTTAATTATGGTTTTGTTTTTGTGCTTACAGGGATCTCAAATTAGCATGTCTTTCAATCTTAAATATATCTTTTTATTTGAAATTGCTACCAAAATGGATGAAGGCAGAGAGCCACTATGAAGAAAGTTGCCAATTAGTCAAAGCAAGATCAGTCGTGGAATGATTCAAGTTGCCATTTTTCCCTCTTGAAGACAGAGAGAGGCCACATAATATGTTGTTGCATATTACACAATTTTTGAACTCTGAAGATTTTGTCTTAGCTTATGCTCTTATTAAGTCTAGTTGAATTTCTGGAAACATTATTTTTTTTTATATTTGTATTGTAATAGTCAATACTTTATCTTAAATCATCAATAAAAATAATTTTGATTAATTTTTTGTGTATTTTATAATTTTATATATTTTATTTATTTCTTATTATAAAAAATAGATTTTATTAAATTAAGAAATTATAAATGTAAATAGATAATTATAAATAAAAGAAATTTCAAACTTTTACAAAATAATAATAACTAATAGAAGAGGTTAAAACTCTTCCTACAAAAATCTCCACGATATAAATCTAACAACAGGAGTTGGTTAACAAAAGTCATTAAAAATCTTCGCAAGTTAATAATTATGATTCTAATCGTGAAGTTTTTGAAAAGCCTTTGAAAATTAATTTACAGAGGGTAAAAAACTCTGCAAAATGAAAAACAAACCTCTATTAAATAATAGTTTTTTTAGTGTTCTATTAAATTATAGTTTTTTTGTAATGTTTTATTAGGATTATATCGAGATTACTATAATGCTATTTGTTATATGCTTTCCTTTAAGTGAATTGTTTTTGTTTACTGGATATGTCAACTTCTATTGTAATGTTAAAACTATTAAAATGTGGGATATTACACATTCTATTATATTTAACTTTGCCTAATTTTCTGTTCATGTCCACTATTTTTAAGCCGTTTTCGTCAAATTTATGTTACTCTTCCTATATGTCAAAGACAGCAGGAAGAAGTCTTTGGCCTTTAGGAAATTACCCTATGTCCGTGAAGCACTTCTTGAGGGATTTTCCAAATCATCCAAGAGTCACAATTCCCCCACCATCTTTTGCCACGACTCAGCAGCGAGTGGTTAATCCGTGCATTATCGCAGAACCTGCATAATTCCGCGCTGGCAAATATAGTAAGCAAAGCTAGTCTAACTCAACAGTTTATATATTGAAAAAAAAAGTTCCAAGTGGTTATGTCCTACCACGTGTACTTCAAGAGAATTCAGACAAAAAGGGCAGTTACAGAATGATCGCATATGTCAGCAGGTAAGAATAAGCTCCTTTTTGACACGTTCTTTGTCAGGAATACTTCAAACTGTTTTTTTCAAGACAACGTGGTGCCTGAAAAGGGTCATGAGCAAGTGGTTTCATGTTTTAAGGGGTGCAAAAATTTTGTTTAGAATGCGTTTCAAGAAGTCGCCAAAAATTTATAAACGTCATTGCTGACCACTCCCTTCAAAGTTTCCAACCTTTCTTCAGCATAGAGACACTTGTGGATGACAAAATATTTTCCTTGAATTTACCTGACGAAAGCAAAGAGACTTGTCAGCCTAAAGCATTTGATCTTGTCTCGTACCAAACACAAATAATGTTTTACTGAAAGAATACAGGTCAAACCAAAACGCTTCTCTTAAAGCATTATTTGCAAAGAATAGGAGGTAAGATACCTACAGATACAATAAGCTTGGCCTCTGATTTAAGCTGCTGTACACTCCAAAAATAGGAATTCAATTCACCTTGCATGCCGCTATTTTCGTTTCACTGGTAAAACTTACCAAAAATACTTAAATACCATGTGATGTTCGAGAATTTCCAATGACCTATCTCACATCCGTCTTTTGCTATCTCTAGAAGAGTTTATGAAAGGGGACACACACATAAAAGCACTGAATATGGAAACACAGAATTTCTTAATGGGCACAGACTTCCCAGAAAGAATTATGCCAAGCGAATCTTACCCTTACTTGTTCAACAGATCTTTGTACTGAAAATTGTTTCATCCGATCCACCTATACAAGTCAACTAAAGGAAGGACTAACGTCTCGGAGAACTTCCATTCTCAACTTGCTCAACAATCACTTATCCATGAGCAAGTTGAAGATGGAGGTTTTCAGGAACGCAAGAAGCACATTAAATCGGAATTCCAACAAATTCAAGTTTCATCCCAAAATTCTCCGTTGCCAACAGATACACCAATAACGAAGTTGTGTGGTCTATCCCATGGTAACAACCTTTGGCTTTCTTCCTCTACTAAACCAAACAATGTACAGGTTATCATAGGTATAGAAACTGATCAGCAATGATGCATCAAATTGAGAGTTTAGAAAACAAAAAAAGAAGAAGCTATATATAACGTTACGGCAAAGATGAGACTGAAAAAGAAACAGAAAGCAAAAGAAAAATAGATACGAGAAGCTTCACAGAATCAATGATGCAATGGAGATCTTTCTCCTTCAAATTTTGAGCTGCAACGTAGGTGATTGGTTTGCAATGGAAAAGATTAATATCGTGGGAGAGCGAATCATGGTTATATAGGGCATGACTTTGACTCTATCGGTTTCCTGTCAGTTTCTAGGAACTTACTCGGTTCTAATGATTTATATATTTATTGAACGATCAAAAATTACATAGACTTTTTCAACGGGAAGAGAAATTACTACAGAAATGTCAATGTGAATACACATACATTTATACTTGTCGGAATCATATAATCATTTACTATGTAATCATTCTCAACTGAGAAACAAAGTTGTCCAAGTCTGACTTTGAACAATTTAACGTTTATTCCCTGACCCTTTCTTCACTTGAATAGATTTAGGAGATAGTAATTGAGTGAATTTGAGAAGATTTGAAGATAATTTTTTTTATTGCTTATTTGAGTGAATTTGAAAATAAGTGAGAGTGAATTTGGAATTGATTGATATGACGGATTAAAAAAATTTAATTGATATGATAGATTAAAAGAATTTACTTCCAAATTCATTATTATCTACTTCCAAACCCACTCAAATAAACAACAAAAAAATTTATTTTCAAATCCTCTCAAATTCATTTAATCACTCTTCCTCAAATGCGGTGTTTATGAGGTGGAAAGAGGGTTCCGAAAGGCGCACACTTTTTTGTTGTTGGACATGTGTAATAGTATATTTTCAGGTAGTTTGATTGGGGTATTTATTCACGTATTATAATTTTTTCTATTGATTTTGAAAAACATCGCGTTGATAGATGTGTCGAAAGAAAAGTTTCTATAAAAATATATAAGTTATTTATAATGAGTAAGACCTTTAAGATTTAGCATTTGACTCTCAATCTCTTTTGTTAAGGTTGAGAGGTTGTGTAGTCTTAAGAATTTAATGATCCAATATTTAAGTTTATTTGTACTTGCGAAATGTACAGGTATTGCGACATGTATAATATATTTACAATAGATTATTTAAGAAAACATGATTTTAAGGTTCATTTGTCGAAGTTTTTTATTTAACGATTAAAGGCAGATCTTTCTATTTCAAATTTCACATATTTAAACATGTCAACACATTTTAGTTAGTACGTATAATTTTTTTTTTAATGTAATGATGCAGGTCTACACCTCACTAAGAGAGGCCCAAATTTGAAATTGTTTTTATTTTTACATGTAGACTTAGAATCTTATAAAGTAATATTTTCCTTCTTTGTCTTGACATAGAAGATGGGTGAGTTCTCAACCACTCTCGCTGGGCATATGACGGTTGTTATAATGGTAGGAGATGTTTGAAGGAAATTTTGTGATAAAAGTTGAAAAGTTTGTCCAAATGATTTGATAATATAAATATTACGTTATTGACGGAGATATTAGATATTCATGGATTAAGTGCGAAATATTCTAAAATTTTGAAAAATGAGGTCATTAAAATTCACCTATAAAAAAATTATTCATGCAAAATTATTGGATTTGGACATTTTATAGTAAAGAAATGCTTATGTTTGTTTATTCGACTGAACATTACATGACATAAAAATACATCCATAAGTAAATTACATTATTGTCTTATCGATGGATTAATTGTTCGTCAATAATTATTCTAAGTATATGTTTTTCCATCTGATTTGTATGTCTGTAATTCTAACAGACCTTTAATTCGTCGGTAAAATTTACACACTAAATATTGACTAATTTTTACCCATTAGAAATATGTAAAAACATGCGATTATCCACGAATTTTCGTAGTTACCAATAGATAACGACCATCGATAATAAACGATTCTTTTAGTGATTAAACTAAGTGCTAAAAGCACACATCGCCAACCATTGAGGGATATAGAATAAGCATTAGAGCAATAATTTTCAATTTTTTTTAGTTGAGGTCATGAATAAACTAACTTTGAAATACATGGTCCTTAAAATTGACTTAGTCACAATATCTCGATATTTGAGATACCACTTGAAACAAGAAGATCAAATGTTGGTCATTAAGGTGTTCAAATGGAGTTTGATATAAGATGTTTGTAGTAACTCTTATCAACACACCACATTGGATTAATTTAGTAATCTACAAAATAGATCCATCTAATCTTTTGAGGATTTCTCAAATTTGTTTGTTTCCTAAAAGATAAAAGACCCTTTCTACGTCAAACAACATGGGTTGATCCATTGAACAAATACTTGAGACACTTTTGTAGCATTATAATAAAAATCTTCACCCAAATTAAGGGTGTCCGTTAATGTTTTTTTCCGAAAGGATTCACATAAGTCCATTTAGAGATTAATTAATATAACAAAAAAGTGGAGAGGATATGAAGTTAGATTGAGTTTCCTCATATATAAAAGTTAAGGAAGTCATGGTTCAAAAGCGGGCCAAAGAAAAGTAAGAAAATATGCATATGTTTTCCTGTAAAAATTTTCACCTTAAGGACTTATGGAAAATGTCTTGTTTCAAAATAGTGATGTTTCTCACCTTAAATATAGTAACTAACATTGTTAAAAAGTGAACTTTAAGTATAACTCAAACTTACAAAATTGACTTGTAAGGTGATATTTACATCTACTTACTATAAATTGATCTTCTCTATAGTCGAAGTAGAACTTCTAACGTATTCCTTAACGTTGAGGCATATACATCTTAAGTGTGAAATTAGAAGTTAATGGATGGTCTGATAATGACCTGATAACGAGTGAAATAATAAACCTAATAAACGAAAAACTTTGCTAGGATAACTTCTAACTCATGACTTTTATATCATGTTAAAAAGTGGACTTTAAGTTTAACTATACCTTACAAAATCGACTAATAGGGCGAGAAATGCACACATTTTAATACTGTAATTTTTTTATGTATAATTAATGTGGAACTTACAACAAATATTATTAATTATATGATAAATGGCGTGATTGTTTATAGTTTGAGCTAAAACCTTTAAACATGGTAAAACAAAGTTGTAAAGAATATGAATAAAATGAAGTGGTTGTGATTTCCAATCAGATTAGATAAGTAACCAATTGATGACAATGACATATAGTGCAAGTCCCACCATATGTATAAATATGGTACAAAGAAGTGTTCACATGTTGCAGAAACAAACCTATTCTTAAAAAAAAAAAACAGGGGAATACGTCTTGGTTGTGGTCATAACCGAGACAGAAAGCCTTCTATGACATCGGTTAAGGTCACAACCGAGACAGAAAGTCTGGCGAAAAAAAAATAAATAAAAAACACTCTACTGCCTTGGTTCAGGTCCCAACCGAGGTAGTAAAGTCTGAGATACTGTCTCGGTTCGAAGAGAACCAAGGCGAAAACTCCTTTAAAAAAATAATAAAAAAAGGAAAATCTTACTGCTTCAGTTGCCTTTGAACCGAGGCAAAATACTACCCATTTTTGCCTCGGTTAAGAACCAAAGCATAAAGCCTACCCCTTTTTGTCTCGCCTGTATATGCCTCGGTTTAGGAACCGTTGCCTATGAATGAAAATAACCGCTGTCGTTTCTCCTGACTGCACTAGTGACATTAATATAATAGATTACAAAATCTCATTGAGAAAGAATACTTGACAATGTACAAGAAAAAAAAACGAGAATGACAATTAACACTATGACAAACCTCCTCCCACGGACCAATAACAAAAAAATAATAATGTGCACGTGACAAACCTCCTCTCATAAACTAATAATGATGTGCATGTAACATTGATTCTAAGTGACTTATGATTGATGTCATATAAAAAATAGAAGAAATTAATAAATGAAACATCAACTTAAAAAATAGTTGAATCTTTCTAATGTTTAAATGTTGAAATGATTTGATAAGAGACTTGAGTAAAGGATTCTAATATTGCTTGAATGTTGAATTGATTTCATAAGAACTTGAATAAAGGATTCTAATCACAAGAATAAAATATGGTTGGTATAATAAGCACAAGACTAAGAATTAAACATAAGAATAAATAACAACTTAAATACATTAAGAAGGATAAAGATTATGGGTCACGAGATCAAAAGCTATAGTCAACAATTAAGGTATAACTCTTTTTACTTAAGAGTGTATCAATCATAGTATCGCAATTTGATTGTGACTTGATCTACTTAATTTTTGTTATAGAACAATTTATGCATCCTATGACAAAGATAAGATTAATTTGAACCAAACTAATTAAGAAAATAAGACATTTGAACCAAATAATGAAAAGTAAATGATAAAAATAATAGATATAATTGAATGAGAAAAGGATAACTAATATAATGGAGGAAATGAACATAAGAGCATATAATAAGAAAAGGTAAAAATGTAGAAGATTTAGTTTAATGGAGAAGAAAAACATAACATTTGTGAAGATTTAGTTTACAATGGCATCATATAAGCTTGAACCATTTGAAGTTCGATTTCATTACAAAGTAATGATATAGTCCTCCTTTGGACATAAGTAACTGAAAGAAGACTTTGAACGAATGCAAGTTCCATTAATGTATGTTTGGCTAAGACAAAGAAATAACAAACAAGGTAAGATTGAAAAAGAAAAGTGAATTAAAGAAATGAATGGAAAAGAATACCTCACTTAGGTTTCCCAAGGATAAAAGTAAGTTGAAAAGCACTCCAACATAAGAATAAAATGAAAAAGAGTTTCATCTTCTTGAAGATAACTAACATTTTCACATATTCCAATTCATTCAATTTCAAATATGAAAGATAACTAACATTTTCACATATTCCAATTCATTCAATTTCATATATGAAGAATACACAAGGAGAAATCTTTATTTATAGATGAAAAAAAAAGGGTCAAAACCCATCTAAAAAACAAACTAAAAAATAAAATAAAATTTATCAAATATTGTATTCTAGGCCTATAGACTTTCAAATCTATAACTTGAAATTCTAGGCCTAAATATGTCACAATATCAAATATTGTATTCAATTAATCTAACTAAATGATTGAGTTCCTCTTTATCCAATTTATTTATTATTTTATAACTTTGGACCTTAGGGTTTTTGAAGTTTAACATAGAAAAAAAAACTACAAGCACTAGGGTTACATTGAAGGGCTCAAATTTTAAAAAAAAATGCGTTTAAAATATTCACTAGTGCAAAAACAACGTATAACGTCACACGTTCAACGTCTAACCACTCAATAGCCAATGTTAAAAATGACCGGTGACAATTTTGTAAATAAATGCAATTATTAAACAACGTTTAAAATTATAATTCGACGTAAAAGGATATAAAACGTTGAATGCCTCAGTGTTAGACGTCAAAAGGTTAGTGAATTCAATAAAAAATTTGAGCGGGAGATTGAAAATTCATTAACTTTATCTTAGCGCGCGAGACCCTCTTCTCTGCTCAAACTTTTCTCGAACAAAGTTTGACGACTATTACATGTAATCTTTCTTTCATTTGATACAAATGCATGTTAATTAACTACTTTAGGTATGATTTTTGTTTGTTTTCACCAATTTTTTTTGTGTTTTTGTCCTTCATAGGCGCATTCTGCTTTCTCTCTGGCAACACTTTATTCCGATGAACCCACCTTTTGAATGTTAGTTTTTGTTTTCGTTTTGAAGAACTTATTTGTTAAACTTGTTTGTTGTTGTTTTTATTGAACTTGTTTGTTGTTGTTGTTTGGTTGAACTTGTTTATTGTTGTTGTTTGATTGAACTTGTTTATTGTTTGATTAACTTGTTTGTTATTGTTATTTGTTGTTGATCTTATATTACCATTCATAGTTCTGCTTTTCAAGTCTCCTAGAGTTGTAAAAAAGAATTACAATTAATTAAAATAAAATAAAAAAATGAATTAACGTCGCATATTAATAGATGTTAAATTAACATCGTATATTGACAAAATTCGACGTCAATTTAACGTCTCCCGATATGACGTTATTCTTGAATTTAACGTGAAAGAAAAAAATATTCGATGTTGTACGCTATTTTTGTACTATCTTTTTGCATTCTATATATGTGCATTTCTTTGCACCACCCCGTATCATTTCACTCTCTTGTTGTTGGCTTTCCTTGCACCCTTGTCTATGTGTTTTGTCATCAATGAACTCAATGAGATTGCATAATCCAAAGTTAATTTTGTATGAAAAAAAGCTTTCAAAATGGTGTAATCTATAAGAAATTTTTAGATTACACAAATATTAAGTAAAAATTTATTTTCGGATTGTATAATAAGAAAACTCTTTTTTTAGTAAAAAAAATACTTTGAGATTACACAAGCTGAAAGTAAACAAGTTTTTGGATTACATAATTTGAATGTAAAATATAACTTTCAAATTGTGTAATTTAAAAACTTTTTTCATGCGAAAATAAGACTTTTAAATTGTGTAACCAGCAAGTAAAAGAGTTTTTAAATTATACAATTTAAAAGTAAAGAAAGTTTTAGATTGTACAATTTAGAAGTAAAGAAAGTTTTCAGAATTTTGGAGGTAAATAATGACTTTTAGATTACATAATTCAAAATTTATTTTTTAAAGATAAGGTAAATTTTTTTATATTTATAGAGACTCGAAAGGAAAATATAAAAATGCAAAAAATAATTTGTATACAATATATTGAAAAAAAATGAAATCAAATATGTATACTAACTCAATTTTTTGCTGTTATAAAAGAAAATTAAACTTGTAAAATAAAACATATAAAAAGCATTTTTAATGTACACTAAATAAAAGTGTGTACAGAGTATTTTAATAAAATAATATGATATAAAGTTTATAAAGGGCTCACTTCTCTAAATATAATATATATATATAAAGGGAATATAAATTTATTTCATTCAATATCGATATCACAATATTTATTTTTGAATATTTGATACATATATTTATATATAAAACATTTTAGTAAATATAATTGTCGTAAGATATAATGTGCTTGAATATAAGGAAGTCGTTTATCAATATGTCTAATCACATTCCACATATTTCACTTAAATATTATCATGATATTTTATTGGTACTAAATGTAACTTACACTCCTAATGGTTTTGATAACTTTTCATAAAATTTAATATAAAGCACTTATATATTGAAATAATATAAATGATCCATAAAAATAAAAATCTTAACTGAAATTAAAGCTTAACAGAATTCTCAAATAGTAATTTTTTTGGTTAATATGAATTTTCAAATGAACATCACTCTAATTATCATTATACTTTTAAAACATTCACATTCAAGAAAAAGATATAAAAATAAATGAGGTAGTTTCGCATTCCCGAAAAGCCCAAACTAACAAGTGTACCGGGTCGGGTGTCTAATTCCTTTTACATATTGGGAAAATTCAATTCAATGACGGTTAGAAGGAAACAAATCTTTGTGGATAAAGCAGGACGAAGACACCTAGATATCGTGTTTAACACGAAACTCAAGTGAGCGCGAGGGTTGCCAAAGACGCATCAACCATTTCCCTTTCCCGCCTAATCACAAACTACATCACTCCCAAACTGAAATTCTGGTAACCCTTCCTTCAAATTCATCTTCTCCGTCTCAACACAGCACAACGAAACCAAATAATCAATCCATGATATCACTGTCACACTGTCCATGCCCTTGAAAAGCTTTATCCGGCGGAGACTATTGTCTCTGCTTCAGCCATGGCTCCGAGAAGAGCCTCACCTCGATCTCCAATTAGGGTTCCTCCACTCTCTCGCCGTTCTCACCAACCTCAGCTTCGACGTTTCCTCTCTCAACCGCCTCTTCGACGCACCCGCGTTCCTGTTCTTCAAGGACCTCACCGTCGATCGCATCACCTTTAGATTCTCCACCTGGTTCCCTCCGGCGTTCACGATCGAACTTCACGGCGTGCGCGTCGTGCAATCTTTCGAGTAATTAAACAGTCGCAAAAAATAAAAAAACACTATCAGCTCTATTTATTTATTTATTCTTGTTCTTTGTTCCTTAACCATTGATGTAACCGTTTTGTTTGAAGGAAGCCGGAAGCTGAGGAATGCGTGGCGCGGTTGCGAAATTCGAAGTATGATCATTCGGATTATCTGAGAAAAAAACTCTCGGCTCTTGATCCTGAGGTAACGAACGCACTTCTCCGAGTCTGAATTTACTATTCACACTTAGTATGACGAGGAGTGTTGTTCTTGCCGAGGTTCTTTATTTGTCTAGTAACGAATTTACTATAATTTGATTTTTGTTGAAATAATCTGCAATTCCTTCTTGATCATTCATAAAAAAGGTGCTTATATTGGCTTCTTTAAGTTTGGAACTTGACTTTCTATATGTTGTCAACACCACCATAGGCCTTAACCAACATATCCCAAACGTGTTTTGCTGTACTGGCCTTGGATATTCCTCCAAAGATAGTTGCATTGCATCTACTCATTGATGAACAAGAATCGCTCCTCACTATCAAGTCATTTGAATTCTTAGTGATTTGTCTTTTGTTCTTTAGTGACATTTTCTCCTAATTCTTGAAATCCGACCTTCAGCACTTCTTTTGCATCTCGAAAACCAAATATGGCTGTCATCTTCAATCATCGAACATTTCCCCATCAAACACTGGTAAAGAGCAAGAAACAACATTGTATAACTAACCATTTCTCCTTATTTCAAGATTCTGCAGGTTATACAGTCCAAGAACACACTAAATCACGCCTTAACCACAATAGGATTAAAGCACATACATTTGTAGCGTACCTCACATGTTAACAGATGATGCAGGCTTTGGATACCCATTTGTTAGGGAAGAAACCACATGTGCATGGGGAAAGAAGAATAGGATTACAGAAAAATAGTACTTTGTATTAATCATTAAAAATTGTATACACACACAGTTTCATACATTTGCTCGTACTCACTCTATTCTTAGGTTCCTTTTTTATCATACTGACAAACACTGTAACACCCTTTTGAAGAACTGTTTTTTACAAGATCAATCAAAGAGGTCCCATCCCAACTTATTTTTATACTAGTGAACCTTGTCTTTTGTAGGAAGCTATTGTACAAGATATAAGTAAAATAATGGAAAAATGCAGAAATTACTTAGGTTTTTTTTAGTGTTGAAGATTGTGGCTGTCTCTATCACATGTTCGAACTTTTAACCATTTATACCTTTTTATAATGAGAGAATGCTGCTAGAATAGGGAAATTGCTTAGGGATGAGTTGGTAGATTTGTTGAAAACGAGGAAAGGTACTTTGTGATTGATATATGTTCTGATTCTTAAGAGAGACACATGCTTAAGCTGCTGATTTTTGTTTATTGCTTTCCCAGGCAGATTTATTTTGTGTAATATAATGACATTATGGTGATAACTGTTACTGGTTACCTTTTTGTATTGTAGGGCTGTTCATTGCATCACATTTTGGAGAGAATCTTATTTGATGTATCTGAGAAAAAAAATTTAACAATATCTTTTTGGAATATTATTTTGAAAAACTGTCATCTAGTGGCACATCGCATTCATGTGGAGGTTCAATTGCCAGTCTTAAATGATGAGTTTACGTGTTTTGGGGAAATAAGTGAGTTTAGTGCAAGACCTAAATGTGTGGATAGAAAATGCTTACTTAGAGGTTTTGTCCATACAATTTTTACTCCAGTGAAAGAGAACACTGTTATATTAAAAGGTGATGGATTCAGGGTCAGATTAATTGGAAAAAACTCCACAGACCATGCTTTGGTTTCTTCTGATGTACAAATTTATATTAAATTCAGAGATCTTAAGCTGATAAATTGCACTCTCTGTATTCCAGAACTGGCTTTTTCGTTATCTCCAGATGGCATTCCTGCATGTCTACTTTTTCACAAATTGCTATCTAATAAGTATAATCAATCTAGAAGTGCTGGAGAATTATGGAGAATAGCTGCCAGCAGAATTGGCCATGTGACTGTAACTTCTAGGTTGTCATTATATAGATTAGTTGGAGTTATAGGTCAATGGATACATTACGTCAATGCTTATGAGAATATCTTGCTGTTATTTGGATATTCTACTAGCTGCACATGGAAAAACTTCATTTCTAAAATGTCTTATAATAAACCGATTTTAAGTTCTGCTAGATGTCATTGGGAGTTGATCTCTGACATTGAGAAAAAGTTGCCTATTGAAGGCATATCACTGGGAAGGAGAATAGCCCGTCACAGAGCAGCATTGAAGTTTTCAATTAATCGTCATGAGGAATTTGCTACCACAAATAAAATTTTTCGTCCTATTCTTTTTATTCTGGGATTTATGTGGAAAATGATCTATGTGGCTGTCCATTGTCTAGCAAATATATTTTCTGGGAAAAGAACGGTGCAGGATTCAGATATTGATGGATGTTGTTTAGATTCGTTGGAAAGTCTTATTGAAAACTCTTGTCAAATTTATTGTCTTACTGTCAACTTTGGGAAAATCATAATGACAGTTTCCACAATCAACAATATTCATCCATCTGTATATGAAAAGTTACAGTCATCTGCTGGGATTGTTTGCTTAGATGGCCTTTCAATTTGGCTTCGTATTGATGCTTTGTTATTAGTATCTATAGAAGATCTTTTTGAACAGAAAGTCTTTCTATCATGTGGGCAAATGAAGGTTGAATCTACACCTTTGACAATGGCAGGAGATGCATGTGCAGTGAATCAACTTAGTTCAGCTAAAGGAAATGAAATGGAAGGTGAGAATCATATGGAATCTATTATGTGGGTTGCACCTGCCAAAGTATTTCTTTCAGAAATTGATGCTGGCCAAACTGAAGATGCTTGTGATGCTTATATTGAAAGCTTCATGGAAAGGTTGTCCATGAGTTGGAAAGGAGTTTGCAGAAAATTGAATGATACTGAGATTGAGTATTCTGAAAACCCATGCCTTCTCTCTAAGGTTAAGATATCTTCCACGTGCCCAGACCATAAGAATCCAAATTTTGGATTTTGTGAGTGTGGTTTAATGCTAGGGAAATTAAATTTAGTTTTGCGTCATTCTTCAGTATCGTTACTCTCTCTAGTTCTTGGTAAGATCCAACATGCTATTTACTGGGAGGACAGAAGGGAAGTGTCCATTGCTTCAGAGTTTAGGGACAAAGCTGAAATTGCTTGGATTGACAAATATGACTATTCCAAAGAATTGATTATGATCTTGCTTCAAAAGCTTCCCGAGAAACTCATTCATTTTGGAGTATTTTTTGAGGGTCTTTCTGTTAAATTTTCACACAGAAGGGAGGCCAATCAAGAAATTGACGACATTATCAGTCAGGACAATTTTGATCTCACTTTTGATTTCCGTGAGATTAAAGTGGTTTTCAGTTCATCTTCTTCATTTGATATGACACCAATGACAGGTCAATTGGGGAATGGCAATGCTAAAGCAGAGTGTGTTAAATTGGAGCCTCGGGTGATTGAAATTCCAAAACCAAGTAATGACAAATATTCAACCTCAGGAAAAGTTTCCATACGTTTCTTCCTTCTTCTAAATGGCACAAATGCTTGTTTGGAGAAACCAGAAGAAAACCTTCCGATTCAACTTTTTCTATTGAAGCCAATCACTATCAATATATTGTCCTTTAGGTAGGAGCTTTGGATACGGGCTGGTACTTTGTTTTTACTATCAACTTCCTCTATCTTGAATTATTTCTTTACTCCTTGGTTTTGCACTTCTTGACATTTTAATTTATGGTTTGAATTAAATTTTAGAAAGTGTCTAACCCTTTTTTATCATTTTCATGTGCTGTGATAAGTTGATATACGTAATTGATAGTATATTGGTCATGATGGTGACTTAATTTGTTCAGGTCTGGTTTCACACCCATAGATGGAAGCTCTATCTGATATCAACCTATCTTGAGTTTATCCTTTTCGTGTTTGGGTGCATTTTTTTAGAATTAAACCCTTACTAAGGGAAATAGTCAGTTTTTCTCAAATTTTAGGTAGCTTGGCAGATGACAGTTGTGGAATAAGTTTGGTGATGGATTACTAACTGAAATTGATGTTAAGCTTAATATGATTAAACACATAATTTTACAGAAATTACATTGGAAATGTTTTAGAAACTCCTTCAGAGAAGGAAATCTACCTAAATTGCCAAATACAGACATAATAGCGGCCTCCAAACCCCTACTTATTTAGTAAAAATCTACAACTGCTGCATAATTGTCTTGAGGATTTAAGTACATAACTACTGCATGACCATGCTTCCTTATTAAATACATTTCCATCCTTAGTGACTGCCATGCAGCAGAGTCCATATAGGTGGTTGATTAGACTCTTGAGAAACGAGTCCCACCATTTGGTTTATTGATAAACCAAAGTCTTGACAAACCCAAAGAAAAGAATATTGGATTGTGAAAGGATATTTATAGTAAAATATAGGGATGATGGGTGTTACGGTATAAGGTAGGGGACCAATTGTTACGTACCCGAGTATGGGACGTCACTAGAACGCTCACTCACACACCCTCGCAGAAAAGGAACAATGGAAAATAGCTGAAGAAACCTCTTTTATTGATAAGAATAACTGAATCAAATAGAAAACAAACAATAATTGGGAGCATAATCTCCGTCAACTATTCTGGAGCATAACCTCCTTTATAAAACTCAATAATCAAAAAGCATACTTTTAACCCTAGATTCTCCCTTTATTTATACTAATTATTTCCTAAATAAAATATTTCCCTAGAATAAAATATGAATATTGTTTTAAATAAAATATTTCCCTAGAATAAAATATTTTCCTAGAATAAAATATTTTCCTAGAATAAAATATGAATATTGTTTTAAATAAAATACTTTCCTAAGATATATTCTTATTTATTATAATTATTTCTAAATATTTTTTGCCTATCCCAACTATTGTCCCAGTTAGGATAGTCACTCTTCAACCGATCGGCTCAGGTCCTTTACTGCTTCACACCGTTCGGCCTGGTCGCTCCCTCTTGTCTACCGTTCGGCTTGCTCGCTCCCTGCCTTCCACCAATTGGTCTGCTCGCTCCTCGCCTTCCTCCGTTCGGCTTGCTTCCCCCTACCTCCTACCGTTCGGCTACCGCTCTTCACCACCTTCCACCGTTCAGCTAGACCTCTCCACGCATTCCATCATTCGGCTACTGATCGGCCTTTACGGTCAATAGCCTCACTTCCCTCCTACCTTTCTTCTCCTTCTCATATACTTTCCAAACCTTATTATTACCCCCTACCTTATACCGTAACATTACCAATTGTTACGTATCCGAGTATGGAACGCAACTAGAATATTCCCTCGCACACTCTCACAGACAAGGAACAATGGAAAGTAGCTGAATAAACCTCTTTTATTGAATTGAAATAACTGAATCCAAGAAACAAACAATAAGTGGGAGCAGGATCTCCGTCAGTTACCTGAGAGCATAGCCTTTCTTACAAAACTCACAAATCAAAAGCATACCTTTAACCCTAGGTTTCCCCTTTATTTGTACTAATTAATTCCCTCCCAAAAAGGTAATGAATAATATAAAATAATCCTATTTATTATAATTATGTTATACGAATATCTTTAGCCTTATTTACTATATTTAACTTCTGCATAATAATATACTGAGATATGGCTTTATTACTCTAATTATCCTTTGCTGAATATCTTCTCTGAATATCTCTCTTGTTACTCTAATTAGCAATAGTTAGAAACAATGGGTCTATTGAAAGGTACAAAGTGAGGTTATTTGCGAAGTGATACACTCATGCTTATGGAATAGACTATCAAGAGACTTTCACACTAGTTGCTAAAATGAATACAGGAAGGATTCTTGTCTTTAGTTGCCTACTTTGATTGGAAACTTTACCATATGATATTAAAAGGCCTTTCTCCATGCTGACCTATAAGAAGAAATCTACATGAATATTCCACACGAGTTTAAAAAAGAACAGAAAAGTTAATGTGTGTAGACTGTGACATGCTCTTTATGAATTGAAACAGTTCCGTAGAGCTTGCTTTGGGAGATTTGGCTACAAACAAAGTCAACGAGATCACACTTTGTTTACTAACCATTCAAGGAAAGAGGGGTAACATTACTTCTAGTTTATGTTGATGATATTGTAGTGACTGGAAATAATGAAAAAGAGAAGGAAGAATTGAAACAAAGACTAGTCCAAGAATTTGAACTAAAAGACCTAGGAAGATTAAAGTATTCTTTAGGGATTGAAGTAGCCTACTATAACTAGGGAATTTTCATATCTCAGCAAAATATATAATTGATTTGCTGTTAGAAACTGGGAAAATTGGGTGTAGATAGGTATCAACTCCAGTGGATCCTAATCACAAGTTATGTAAGGCTGAGGAGGAATCGCAAGTAGACAAAAGATGTATCAAAGGAATCATTAGTAGACAAAAGGTGTATCAAAGACTGATCAGAAAATTAAAATATTTGGTTCACACATGACCAAAGATTTCTCATTCAGTGAGTGCCATTAGTCAGTTTATTCATAAATTGGAGGACTATCATATTCAAACTGCGTATAGAAAATTCTTCATTACTTGAAGGGAAACCCTTGAAAGGAAATACTATTCAAAATAAATGGAAGACTAACTCTTGAAGCCTACACTAGTGCAAGTTAATTGGGTTCTTTTGTTGATATAGGATCAACAACTGAATATTGTACTTTACTAGGTGGGAGCTTATAGACACAAAGAAGCAAAAATTAGAATGTGGTGGCAAGAACATCCGCTGAATCTAAATTCAGGTCCGTTGCATGATGGTTGAATTATTATGGCTAAAATTTATCTTAGATGGCTTGTGGATTAATTTGGAGGGATCCATGAAGCTCTATTGTGATAATAAGTCAGCAATAAATATTGCACATAATCCCATTCAGGATGATAGAGCAAAACATATAGAAACAAATACACACTTCATTGAGGAAAAATTAGAAGAAGGATATTTATTCACACTTCATACACTCTGTCCAAGCAACATGTGATTGATGTGATGAGATTGGGACTCAATTCCTTAGACTTTCATAATCTCAACTCAACCGAGGTTGGAATGGAGGATATTTGTTCCTAGCTTGAGAGGGGGTGTTGAAATATGGATGTAAATATTGCACATTTAATATAGAAGAAATATAGCTTGATTGAATAATAAATATATATAGATTGAATAATGAGTTAATATAGATTTGTTTGTAAGAAATCCATAAAATTAAAGGATTGAGATTAGGAGTTTATTGTAGATTTTCTCTTGATTTGTTGGAAATCTCACATCAACTAGGAATAAGGACAAATTATTATACATAAGTGGGGTGCAATCCTCAATTTATAAGTTAGTTTTATGAGGTTGAATTTGACATAAACTCACTTACTAAGATGGTATCAACGCCTATCCTAGTCAAGTTTATTAGGGTTGTGCCACCCAATATTGGGCTCCTGCTAGATCACCCACAAATATTTAATCCCATGCTTTGAGATGTTCATTTCTCGACATAAGGGGATGTGTTGGAGATCCCATGTTCATTAGGAATAAGACCAAATTATATTATATAAACGGGATGCAATCCTCACTTTACAATCTGATTTTGTTAAGTAATGCATAAACCCAATTACTAAGATGATTTAGAGTCTTTATGTTTGTATATTTATGTCTTTACTTTAGGAGATTTGTTTCCTTTGATTAGGATTTGGTTTTTCCTCAAATCAAAGAAAGAACTAGTTTAGATTTTAACATGAGTCAATATGAAAATTTGAACTCCCAGTTTGGATAATGGTGATTATTAAGATTAATGGCAATGGTATGTTGCTGTATAGAAAAGCTTTAGCTTCTAACTGAAGTTATAGTTTGGTAATGTTTCTTTTAGTTACCGGATCATGTAATTTTGGTAGCTATAAATAGTTAGTTTTCAGTTGAAGATTTAGTTACACTCTCTTAGTTAGGAAACATGTGGCTATTTTGTTGTTGATAATCTATATGTAGTTATTAGTGAATATTCCTGTCCTTATGTCTTGGAGTAATTTATAATTGTTATAACTCTTTAAGGGAGTGTTGAATTTTGTTTTTAAGACTTTTTTAATATTTTGTAAGTATTGCCTGAAGATTGTGGGAAGTTCCACATCGACTAGAGATAAAGCCAAAATATAATATATAAGTGAGGTGCAAACCTCACCTTACAAGCCGGTCTTGTGGAGTTGAGTTAGGTTTAAAGTCCACTTCTAACATGGTATCAGAGCCATGGTTAGAGCCTATCTTCTATGTGCGCATTCTATTCTTCTATTCGACCCGCTATCGGGCCATTATCGGACCACCCAATTTTTACTATCACGCACAAGATGTCTATACCTCAGCGTGGAGGGAGTGTGTTGGAAGTTCCACATTGACTTGAGATAAAGTCAAAATATAATATATAAGTGAGGTGCAAACCTCACCTTACAGCCCTCTCATAATCTTCTATTTATAAAAATATATTGATACAAGAGTACATGATAATTAGGATAACTTTAGACACAATATAATCATGATAGGGTAACCTAGACACAATATAATCATGATAAATAGGGTAACCTAGACACAATATAATCATGATAAATAGGATAGTCCTAGACACAATATAATCATGATAAATAGGATAAATATTTTAATACTCCCCCTCAAGCTGAAGCATACAAATTGTATGTGCCAAGCTAGTTTTGTAGGGTTGAGTTAGGCTTTATTGGGAATCAAACTGATTCCTTACTGTCTAGAAGACAGTAATTCAATGTATTCTGTTTTGTCTTAAGGTTATTAGATTTTTATTAGGTTTTTCTAGTTAGTTGTACAGAGCTCTATAAATAGAGCTCTCTCTTTTTGTTTACTGTAAGAGAAGATAATATCTACAGTTTCTCAGTTTCAATACTATGCAACATAATATAACAAGGAAAGAGAACGTTTTTCTTACCTCTCGTGTTATCCTCTGCATCTTTGCCTTCTTCACCGTCGTCAACCGCCGTCTCCTCCGCCGCAGATCTGCGCTGACGCCGCTGCTGCCTCATCGCCTGGAGAAGCCCTCTATCGCTCTGTTCTCTTTCTTCTCACACTCGTTTTTACACTGCTTGCGTGGCTTTCTTGTCTGCCTTACGCTTATCCGCTATAAGCCATCATGGGCTGGGCCGCAGACTTGCGTGTACAGTGCTGGGCCAGTTTTATTAGGCTTAAAATCCACTTTCTAATATGGTATCAGAGTCATGGTTAGAGCCTATCCTAGCGAGTTCTGTGTGGGCATTCTGTTCTTCTATTCCATCCGTTATCGGGCCATTATCGGACCACCTAATTTCTACTATCACACACAAGATGTCTATACCTCGGCGTGGAGGGGTGTGTTGGAAGTTCCACATGACTAGAGATAAAGCCAAAATATAATATATAAGTGAGGTGCAAACCTCACCTTACAAGCCGGTTTTGTGGGGTTGAGTTAGGCTTAAAGTCCACTTCTAACAAAGATGATTGGTTAGACAATGCTTTATGTAAGTCGAATGATTTAACAAGTGTTTTTCACAAGCTAAGTTTTGGAGACTCCTTCTTTAAGTTATTATACTCAATATAACATGCAATATAGTAGATTAATGGAACAAGAGAGTACTTTGTGATTTTATATTGGTTTATCTGATAGCATGGACTATGTCTAGTTCTTGACTAACCCATTAAGTTCTACTAAGTAGACTATCATTCTGACGTAAAAATTAGTATTCTTTTGACTTTCAGTTACTTTTTACTATCCCATTCAAGTATTCTTTTAACTAGTCACCTTTGACTCAACCCAAGTATTTTTTCAAGAAACCGCTTTTGGCTCAACCCATTCTTTCAACAAGCCACTCTTGGCTCAAACCAAGCATCTTTAAAGAAGAAGCTATGCCTGACTTAAGACAAATACAATGTTATTGTGATTAACAAATCACTATTTTCACTCACTAGAGAGGGTAGTCTCTTTCGACATATACAAGGTTTAGGTTCTTTCTACTAGTATGCTAGAATGTACAAAAACAATTTTCTTACAAAGTTTTTAGCTTTCAAAGAAAATTTGATAGAGTTTCAACACTTGCAAACGATAGCTATTCTTCTGGTCTTCTTCAAGGAGTGTATTTAAATAGTCTCATTTTCCTTTTTTGAATGTTTGGTAGCTTTGAAGTAATTTTGAATGTCTTCTTCTTCTTTTTATAGCCATACTTATCTTCTCTTGTTTCATACTTTTTTAGTTCAAAGAGTGTTAAAAGTGCACACTGTACCGTTTATTGCGGAGGGACCCGTTGTTACCTTGGTTTTCAACCAACCATGATGAGTGTCTTGCGGGAGGCTAGCTTTTGTCCCAATGCGCGTTTTCATGCACCAAGATTTTGACAATAGTCATTTTGGGGATACAAAGAGTGCATTCTAGCCCCTAAGTCTTAAAAAGCATGACTTTGAAAATTTCTCAAATCTTGACACCAAACATCGGGTAAACAGTGGGAGTAGCTATGGCTCTCTTAAGGTAGCGAAATGCCTCGTCTTCTAATTAGTAATGCACATGAATGGATTAATGAGATTCCCACTATCCTTGTCTACTATCTAGCGAAGCCACAAACAAGGGAACATGCTTGGCGGAATCAGCGGGGAAAGAATTCCTTGGTGTCAAGATTTGAGAAATTTTCAAAGTCATGGTTTTTGAGACTTAGGGACTGGAATGCACTCTTTTTATCCCCAAATTACTACTGTCAAAATCTTGGTGCAAGAAATTTGTCTTGTTGGTTGGTTTTCAAGCTAGCGAAGTTTGGTGTTGGGAGTTGTCTAGGTTGATGTTTGGTGGCAAGATTTGGGAAATTTTCAAAGTCATGATTTTTGAGACTTAGGGGTTGAAATGCACTCTTTATATCCCCAAATGATTACTGTCAATAATTTGTCGGATTGTACGACCCTTGTACTGGTGACGCTTCATTCAAATTTATGCCCTACCAGCTTTTGAAGGTAGGATAATGGCCTACCATGGTGGTGACGGGTGACGGAAAATTAGGGTTCGATTCCGGCAAAGGTAATCTAATCGGTGGACCCTACATTGTTTTTGGCGGAAAGCAAAGACGCTCTTACTGAGACCTTAGGTCAGGTGGGGCTACCCACTGAATTTAAGCATATCAATTAGCGGAGGAAAAGAAACGTGGTTGGTTGAAAACCAAGGTAACGACGGGGCCCCTGCGATAAACGTGGAAGAGCAACGCTCGAGACCAATCGCGACAGTGGGTACTCCAGCGAAGGTAATCTAATTGGTGGACCTTACAACGTTTTTGGCGGAAAGCAAAGACGCTCTTACTAAGTACCATTTTTATTCCATTTGAAGTGTTTTCCAATCCATAAGTCTCAAAAACCATGACTTCAAAATTTTTACTTGCATTGATGAAGAACATAGCGAAATGCGATACTTGGTGTGAATTGCAGAATCCCGTGAACCATTGAGTCTTTGAACGCAAGTTCCACCCGAAGCTATTAGGCTGAGGGCATGCATGCCTGGGTGTCACACATCGTCATCCCCATGCAAATGCACATTGGGGCGAAAGCTAGCCTCCCGTAGACACTCATTGTAGTTGGTCGAAGAGTGTTAAAAATGACGGGGGAGCCATACTTATCTCCTCTTGTTTCATACTTTTTTAGTTCAAAGAGTGTTAAAAATGCACACTGTACTGGGCAAATGGCTGAGCCCGAGTTGGCATATGTTTATGTTAGGATAGTAACTTTAGCTCGAATTCCAAGAGATGTTTGAATGAAGCTTGTAATTGGTTTGATTCTCTTTGGCAACAAATGATGAAGACATTCCTTGCATTGTAGAATTAAGCTTCAGGAATATATTTTAAGTTTGTTTGATCATCATCAATCTTTTACTATGACAAAGTGATAAAATTTACATGGTGCTATATCTCAGACGCGCGCTCATGATTTGTACAATGTCTATCAGACGCAGTTATTCCATGTTTTAAGTTTTGTTGTATTAAGCTCTTAATCAAAATTATAGGTTGTCAGCCACCTATGTCATATTAACATTCTCCTGTGTCTATTTCACATTTGAAAGGGATGTACAAATCCTGTTGTATCTCCAAATAGAAAGTTTAAAACACCCGATGTCTAATATTATTTTTTGTAATATAGTTGTTAGAAGTATGATTTAATTACATTAAATAGGGAGATATTATATGATTTTATAGCGAATTATTTTAAGGAATATTCCTAATATTTAATTTTATTTTGTTCCGTATTATTTTATCTCTTTTTTATTATAAATACGAGTACTCATGTGTTTAAGCAACACATTGAATTGATTATATTGGTTTCTCTATTCTCGACATGGTGTTGTACTGTATTTCCTAACTTGTTTTGTCGCTAATTCTTTTAACATGGTATCAAGATGCCAAAGAGAAAGGAACCTGAATCCATGCTTTCCCTGTGAGAATTCTGTACAAACCGTTCACATTGGATATTCTATTTAATGTACATTTTTTTCGGCCAATATTGTTTACCACTGATGTTTTTCAGCTAGGACTGTTTACTGCTAATGTTTTTCCAACAACTACTATTTATTACTGCTGATGTTTTCCTACAAGTGCAGTTTACTCTTGGGCCCTCTAACCCTTTTTAATGAGCTTGACTCATGATACATATGTTCTAGCTTGAGGGGCATGGTTAAAATTATGATTTGAAAGGACGAAACACATTAAAGATTGATTGTCACTTTGATATGAAGAAAGTC
Organism: Vigna umbellata; assembly: GCF_029865625.1. Lineage (NCBI taxonomy): Eukaryota > Viridiplantae > Streptophyta > Magnoliopsida > Fabales > Fabaceae > Vigna > Vigna umbellata. The sequence goes on along the minus strand of NC_142165.1, from coordinate 88,659,872 downwards.
AGGTCCAAGGAACTTGTATGTACACAACACATGGAATTCATTATCTTTCTTTTTGGTTTCTCTTTTGTCATCGTCTGTGACTTGTTTTTTCAATACTCCTTTCAATAATGACAATTATAAGACATGGCTATAGATTTTGAAGATTTATAAGCCTCTCATTGCAATTTGGTCTTCTATCCATGATACTGAACATGACCAGAATTATAGTAAAAGTGTTAAAGGTGAAAAATAAATATTTTCTAAATATGTTTGAGTGATTATTGCACCCTGCAGAATGATATTATTTATATACAAGAGAATTAGAAAGAGGATGATTAATGCAATAAAAAAAGAAAGAAAAATTAAGATACCACCACTTTCTATGATGCATTGAACCTAGCTCTACCAATTACCAAGGCAACTTGGAAAAATAAACATTAAAGGAGTTCTTAGTCTTATTTCCGACACTCTACCTCTAGCTGAAGAGCAAATGATTTCATTCCGAGTATGAATACAATTCTTTCAAAAGCTGACTGCTTAATCCTATGGCAGAATATTTATGAGTTGATTTTGTGACCTATAGAAGTTGGTTTTCTAACCATTGTTTTTTTGTGGAGCTTGATTTTTTTTTAAATAGCAGGAAGTAACTTATTTTCTTGTAACAAGCTAAAGCTTAATAAGTTTCATCTTGATGTGGAGTGATTGAAATATATGGAATATCTGAAGATATTATCTAATAATATTAGAGTATGTTGGATGATATCGTAAGGAATATCCAAAGATATTACCTTGTAATATTTTAGAGTATCTTAAATGATGTCTTAAGATTTATTCTTCTTTTATATTTTGATTTACGTCCTTATTTAATAGGGTCTTTATGAATAGGAATGTCTTATAGGAACTCAATTTTCGAGAACATGAGTTATAGGCATATCATATCATGTATATAGGAATAAAATGTCCTATAATAATTTTGTATATTTTGTAATTAACTTACATTAAACGGACTCTGTTTTGCAGTTCACACAGTTTTTATTATCTTTTACATTTTATTTTTCTCCTTGTAACATTTACTATTGATTTGATATTGCAGGAATTGCATTTATTCCTTGAGCACAACAATGTCTGCCTTATCAGCTGCTTCTGACGTAACAGCTGAAGGATTCACTCTGTTAACATTTTTGGATGAGGTCTATATGATCTATAAGGTTATATCTTTTCTCTCTATTTAAGTCTAATGATATTTATTTTGTCGTATAGGTACGTGGATAAATTTGTTTTCAGAGTGGTATTAAATATTTCTTATGTATTGCTTAGTATTTTTCAAGTGATAAGGGAGCACTATTCTTTATTAAAGCAGTTAATGTTGGTGTTAATATTTTATTTTGATTTCTATTAAGATAAATTTAGGACAATGGAGATGTTGAGATATATAGGATAAATGTAAAATACCTGTAAAACATTTATTTATTTACTTCTTATTTAGTTGTGGGAAAGAGATTTTTTATGTCTGTAATGATATTCATTGAAAGTTATTGTATATTTCACTGTTTATGTTTTTGTATTGTAAGATTTTAAGACTTTGTTAGGACACAACCTCCTATATTGAAAGTCCATAAAGGAAGAAACAAGGGAAAAAAAAATCAGCTTTTTGTTTTAATTCAAACAGCAGTGAAATCTCTTAGTTAAGTTTTTGTTGTGTTGGGAAACTTTTATAAATATAGGTGTGTTTTCAGGTTTGGGGGGGAGGGAGAAAATTAGTTGATTAGTGGGAGGTTCCTGGATCCTTTAAGTGCCAAGGGTGTGTCTTTAAAGGAATTTTTGAAACTTCTTTACGCAATTCTCAGTTCCTTTGTTTGAGTTTCCTTTCCTTTTTTTGAGTTTCTAATCCAGTTTTTATAAACTGGTATCAGAGCTCGATTGGGGCTCTGTCAGTTAATACATATGGTGACTACTAGAATGATGGAATCAAGTGTGGAGACTTTGGAGAAAACCTTAGCCACAGGGATTCAGCTACAGGAAGGTTTTGAAGAAAGATTGCTTTCAAGATTATCCCTAAGGGATGTAGATTTGAAAGCCAGATTCTTACAACAAGATTCTCGCATAGGTTGGTTACAGAGGCTTGTGGAAAGATTTGTGCAAGAGGGAGGAGGGAAGAATGCAAGTGCGGAAAATACTGTGAACCAGAGGGTCTCAACTGTGTTTGCACAAGAGGAGTCAGTGGGTGAAGAGTTTTGTGGAATTTACAGATGTGATAAGTGGACGACATTGGATATTCCAGTTTTCGAGGGAGAATATGCTACTAGGTGGATAGGTAAAGTGGAAAGATATTTTCGACCGAGAGGTGTGCAAGAAGAGGGGAAAATGGAAGCTGTTATGGTGGCAATAGAAGGAATTGCCTTATCTTGGTTGCAGTGGTGGGAAATGTGCAATCCAAACCAATCTTGGGTTGTTTTCATGAATGCAATCAGTTTTGGTGGCAGAGCCTTTGGAATCGTTGTTGGCTCTGAAGCAGGAGAACTCTGTGAGTGAATTCATCATTCAATTTGAAAGGTTTGCTGGAGTTATTAAGGGATTGGAACAGCAGTATTTGATGAAGAATTTTTCTAATGGGCTGTGGGAAGAGATCAGAGCAGAATTGAAATTGTATAAAATAACAAATCTTTCGGAAATAATGAATGAAGCCCATGCTATTGAAAGGAAAAATTATAGACACAGGAGGGGACATGAATTTCCCTATTCAAAGAGGAACAAAGGAATTGATAACAGCATCTCCAAGATTAATGATAGCAGCTAATAAAGCACCACCCACAGATCATCGGCAGAAGCAAATTCTTTTTCTCAATCTGTTACCAGCAAGAGAAATAATGAGGAAAAGGCTAAAAATGATGGCCACAGCAAGGACAACTTTAAAAGGTTGACACAAGCAGAGCTCCAAGAAAAAATCAGAAAAGGAGAATGTTTTTGCTGTGATGAAAAATATAATGTGAATCAGGTTTGCAAGAACAAACAACTCAATGTGATGATGTTAATTGATGGGCAAGCGGAAGGAGAGCACGAAAATGGAGGAAGTTTCTATAATGGTTGAAATTTTCCAAGTTCAATCTTGAAGACAAGGTGAATCTTTATGGGCCGGGTATTGTTAGGACACAACCTCCTATTATGAAAGTCCTTAAAAGAAAAAACAAGGGAAATGGAAAATGCAGCTATTTGTTTTAATTCAAACGGCTGTGAAATCTTTAGTTGTTATCATTGTAGTTAGAATCGTACTATTCGAATCGAAATTCATTGAAAAAATTCTCCCCCAGCAATACATATCGTTTAATGAATCATATTGTAACCTGAATCATAGTATGAATCTCTGAATCAGATGTGAATAGTGTGATTTGTGATTTGGTTTTCGTTACATATGATTCATGATGAAGGAACAAAAACTGAAAAAATAAGACAGAAAGACAGGAAAAGAAACTCAACGAAGATGAAAGTTCAGTGGAAAAGATAAACAGCAAGAAAATAAATAGTGGAAAATCAAATAATAGAACAGCAGAAGACACAGTAAAAAGTAATTTGGAGAAGATGAATAGTGAGAAGGGAGAAGATGAAATCAGGAGAAGATGGGAAAGGATGAACAGAAAAGGGAGAGGAAATCAACCTATTAGAAGTTTAACCCATGAACAGTGAGAAGATGAGCGTCTGAGAAAGTGTTAATATATTTTTTTAGTTATTGTTTACTATTTTCTTTTATAAAATTTTTTCAATTTAAATTAGTATATATTTATTCTTATATTTTTTATACTACATTAGTCTATATTTAAGGATTTTTTTATTAAATTTATTTGAAAAGGAAATAAATTTGAATTTATATGCAACTTTTGTTATATTCTTTATTTTTCTATAAATAATAGTGATTGTTTAAGGGTTTTGTTTATTTTATCTTTTAAGTTATACAAGTTATGTACCTTAAGATTCAAAATAAGATTTGATTTGTGATTCAAATTCATGTAAAACAATTCACCGTTTGAATCTCGATTCAATAACCATGGTTGTTATGTTGGGAAACTTGTATAAATATAGGTGTGTTTTCAAGTTTGGGGAGGAGGGAGAAAATTAGTTGATTAGCGGGAGGTTCCTGGACCCTTGAAGTGCCAAGGGGTGTCTGTAAAGGAATTTCTGAAACTTCTTTACGCAATTCTCAATTCCTTTGTTTGAGTTTCCTTTCCTTTTTTTTTTTAGTTTCTGATCCAGTTTATATAAGACTTTTGTCTCAAAGCCAGTCTCGTTTTGCTCCCCAACATTCTACACTATTTTAACTGGTTGGATGCAGTATCTGCCTGATGGTAGGCCAACAATTAAGAGAGTCTGTTAAATCCTGGCTAGTTGAATGTCGCCAAAGGTTAGTTAGTGGTTTTGGAAACATGTTTAGATTAGTGTGATGGTTTATAGGTTCATTAGTTGCTATGTAGTTTCGTGATACATTTCTGTTTTATATTTGTCATTGTTTATTTCAGTACATTCTGTATAAATATGATATCAGTTCAGTGTTTTGAAGCTTTGATACTGAAAAGTTCTCCCAAAGGATTACTTTTCTTTTGCTAGTCTAAGTTATAATATGGTATCAAGAGCCTACTTGTTTGTTCTCTTTGCTCTGCGCTTTCCTTTCTGTCTGTGGCTGTCCATATGAGACTTATCATGCACATGCTCTTTAATGAAGGTTGGGTGTGAATTAGAAGAATGTGAAATTGGAAGTGATACCTTTTTTTAATAGACATGAGAGTACTGAGGCATCACTGTGTTGTTTGCCATCCCAAATGTGTTGGTACCACTAAGAACATCAATTATATGCAACACCTCAACATATCATTAACGAAAGAAGCAATTACACAAAATAGTGGGGGGGAACCTGGCCCACTAATCCCTAACCCTATGAAAGGGTAAATCAATCTATTCCTGAAAAACTTTGGACAAATAAAGCTAGGAGCATTATGCCACCAAGTGTAATCTTGTGATCAAGTACCAAACTTAGCATATTTAACGGCACATTGATTACCCTCTCTAAAAGTGTGCAAAATACGAGTGCATATAGTATTACTTTTACAAAACAATTCAACCATCTATTACAAAGATCCCAAGGAATGATTGAAGTGTAGGATCGATCTTGAAAAACAAGTTGGGAGTCACACTCAATCCAAAGATTAGTCCATCCTTTGGAGATTGCAAGGAGAACCTTTAGCCTCCCCATCAATATTACCTTTAAATCCAATGAAAAGGAGGAGGAAGCCAAAAAACAGGAACATAGGACATAATCTTCCTAGGATGTATGTCTACACCAAAACTTTTAAGAATAATGAGTTCTTGCCTTTGGACATTTTACAATGAGTATAACAATTCCCAGCCCAATTGACCTCAACACAAAGCATGTTTTGAATTCTCTCATTGGATAAATAATGATTATCAAAACAAATCTCATTCCTAGTTGTTCATATAGCTTTCATTACACCAAATAAAGAAGTATGTGTAACAGTCTCAGCTTAAATGCTCCAAGATATTTGCAAGAAACAAATAATGGAAGAGGCAGAATCAGCAGCAATGTGGCATTGGAAAGATTTGCTAAACTAGACCAGAGACGTTTCGCAAAGTTTCATCCAAAAAACAAGTGTTGCGTAGGTTGAGGAAAACGAAAATTATATGCAGTTGTAAGACTGAGTGCCTTGACAGAACCATTCCATCTATAAGCCCATCCTCTATCGTAAACTGAAATCAGACTAAACCAGAAATTGCAGCAGTGAGAACAAGATGTTTAGAACTATTAACATAGTGTTCAGACCTCAATCCATTTGATATAAAAGTATGCTACCTTAGCCTTCAATTTGCTGTGTTAGTGATCTGTTTGGAAGTTGCCTACGATGATGGCTAGGCATAAGGGGCACATACTTTGGAGGCTGGGTACTCAATTCCTCAGCAGTGAGGGGCCAAGAACAGTTGAAAATAGGCTCCTAGGTTGGGAATAACGATGTAAACTTGAATGAATATTAAAATCATGCAAGAAATTATATTTATAGGCTAAGCAATATGCTCACTTTCCTTAAGCAAGACAGTTTTTTAATTGCTAACTAAGAATCAGCTGTTCTTTTCAATAATTATGGTACAGTTAGTGCAGGACTGTGACAAAAGTGGTGTTTTTTCTTCAAAAATACATGGTTATTTTGCTTTCCTTTTACTTTCTTCAATAGAAAAGTTAATAATTGCAATCCTACATTATGTACATTAGCAAATCATGACTCAAGGATATTTTTCTCTATTGACAGGCTGTGACAGGTTTGTCTGCTGTGGTATGTTATCTGTTTAGTAGTAGCTCTGGTGATACTGGTTTCGTGTATCCTGAAATTATGAAACAAGAATCATTGTTTGCAGCACCTGATAGAAGTGAGACAACTACCACAAGGGCTTTATTGACAAATAATGTCTGCCCTTTTTTTATTGATGTGACTTGCAGATTCAAGTCTATGGAGATTGTTCTTCATAATTCTAGGACAAGTGATGGTTTAGAGAGTTTTGCCACTATTTTTCACTCTTTAACTGGCAACAAAATGGCTGTGCATAAGTTGCCTGAGCATGGAATTTGGATGTTGGTTCAAAACACAACTGTTGTAATATCTTGCGAAGAAGGGAAAATGGATCTCCTGACTGATTTATCAGGAATCCTTTCTTTCGTTTTTGAATATCAGAGTTCAATTGGAACCAACATAGATCATATTGTTCCTGAAAGTTTACTGCTGCAGTCTATTAATTGCTTACATGAAGTATCTCTTTCTGGTTTCTCGTTTACTTTGAGCTTGGGTCTTGTTCAAAATGCTCTATCTTCAGGTAATGCAGGAAAAACATTTGGTAGTTCTAATGGAAATTCTTCTTACTTTGTACGTGAAACTAATTTGACAGCCTTTGAAAGGTCAAGTAATCTATCTCCCCAATCAATTCTCAAAATGGGGTCTCCATCAAATACCTGTGTGCCAGCTTCAACAAATCACTGGTTACTAATAGATGTTGCAGTAACTAGTATATTCATAGGGAGATGCTCACTGAAAAGTGAACTGATTCAAGCACATAAACTGAACAAGCTTTTGTCTTTGCTTTCAATTGGAGGAGAATTTCATATTATATCCTGGGAGATTCAGGTAATTATTTAAGGAGCTAGAAAGGGAAATGTAATCTTGAAGGCATGTTCCTGCATCTTTTATTTGCGCTTTCTGTTATAAATTGAATGGCAGGGACTTTATCTTTTTTACAGATGAAGCTATTTTCTTTGTCAGGATTTAAGGCATACAACTTGTCATACTAAAATTTTAATGTTATTCAACAGGGTGGATTCTTTTTGCTTGAAACAACATCTTTACCAATGGCCATTGATAGCTATTCTTCATATCTTTGTTATATTGGGAATCTCACTTCTGATGCAAAGCTACCTAAAACTGGCACCAAGTGGGAACAGAATGTCAGAGAGAACTATACTTCACATGATGTTATTGATCGAGGAGCTATTAGCACTTCTCAACAAGCTGCAAGTAGATTGCCAGAAGCATGTGACTTTTCTTTGTCTCACTTTACTTTTGTTTTAGCACATGAAAATGAATCTGGTACATAACCTCTTCTCTAGTTTTGTTGTGTAACTGTATTTTTCTTTCCCAAATATAATACAATTCAGTGCTGCAGGTTGTATCCAAGAAATTGTAGTAGAGGTTGACATCCATATGAATTTTGCTTTGGCAATTACTGGGATGAAATTAACAATTGACCTTTCTCGTTTATCAATTCTATCTCAAACTATTCAGAGGAGAGTGGAAGATGAAGCAGCAATTCCACATTTTTCTTCTGTCACATCAAAAGATTTGTCACCTCTGCATGCTTCCGGAAATCCTCTTTCAGGATTTCAGAATTTTGGTCAATTGAACTCAATTAGTGATGCAAGTTGTTCAAAAAACACTCTTCCTATTCAGGTTATTAGTCATCAGAACCAAATTTTGAAAAACTTAAGAGCTTTCCTGTCGCTGGAGAGGCCAGATAATGGTGTTATGCTTTTTTCCCGGTGTTGGTTTGGCATTGGTTCTCTTTTAGGTTTTGATATCACACTTTCTATAGCTGAAATTCAGGTGAACTTTCTAATTATTCTTTATTTTTATTAAATATTCAGTTCATTGTCCCTGCTGCTTTGTTTTTCAATCAAATTTAGCGGCCTTTTGTCATTGCTGCGTGTACTGATACTAATGTTACATTTGTTCTAACTTATATTTTGTCATGACAATATGGCAGACAATTATGTCAATGTCCTCCTCACTCTCTGAGATATCTAGTCAGAATACAATAAAAAAATTGGAGAAAAATGATTGGTCTTCTAGCCATGAAGTTGACAATTGTTTGGAAGCAATGATTCCTGATGGTACTCAGGCTCAGCTATATGTTATCTGTTTATAGTCTTTCGTGAAATTTCAATTGTAATTAGCAATGATTGTGTGTAGGGGCAATTGTTGCTATCCAGGATGTCAACCAACACATGTATTTTACAGTTGAAGGTGAAGAAAAGACTTTCAGAGTAGGTGGTGTCATTCATTATTCTCTGGTAGGAGAAAGGGCTCTTTTCAGGGTAAGAATTATGTTTAAAATATCTTTCTATTTTCTTTTAATTCATTTTTCAATCTTCTGTTCTATCTCTTAGTTGCTATAAATTTTGCAGATCTTCCTATTTCAATTATAATAATATATTATAATTTTGCCATCTCAAAATTTAAAAAGAATAATATATTTCTTTCTATATTTCAATAATGAGGTCATTGGACCTATATATACGTGAGCCTGGTGTTTATTTTCGTAAATATAGAGTTAATTTTAAGGAAGCAAATCTCTGTAATTATGGGATTGTTTTTAAATACATAATCCTAGTTTTAATAGCAAGATACACTTGTAATAAAGATTTAAAATATGGCAAGGATAAAATAGCAAGTTAAATACTAAGATTTTGTCAATGTTTCTGTTGTTGCTAGTTGACTTACGTACTCCCCTATTTTGTTGGGGTCCTTGGATTCTAACATATACAAACTCTGCTCTTTAGCAATTAAAATGATCTTCCTTGTGATAAAGTCCTGAAAGACATGGTAAGGGAAGAAAAACACTAGTAAAAGTTCAAGTCTTTTGTAAGGATTTGTATAGAGATAAGACTATTGGTCAGTGTTGGGACATATAAAACACCCTTTAATTTAATAAATGATTCTAACATTATATTCCTGATTCACCATATGTATGCTATCACCATTTACAAATGTAATGAGTTGTTTTCTATTTGTTTTAATGTATGAATTGAAAAAATAGGAAACAATCATTTGATGAATGGTTCTTGAATCAACTATCCAAACACCCTAAGATACTTGCCCAACTGTATTGAATGAATTCTTATCTTTGATGGACTTAATTGTTCATTTATTGTTTTCAAACGATCAAGCTCCTACTTATAGGGTCTCGTTTCAAGTTTTCGTGGAGGTAGAATAGTGGGTTGATTTGTTTTTCATGCTCTAAGGTAGTATTGCTTGTCCGTTTTTGTTATGTTCCTTTGTTTCCTTCTATTCACTCCAATAACACCAGACATGGTTTTGGAAGGTTAAGTTTATTACAATCTTAAAAAAAGTAAAGGAGATCATATATTGTTCATTTAATAGTCAACATCAACAGGAGTGAAAATGCTGTGTATGTAGAATTGTTCTAAATTTTATGATGCCTTTTTTCAAATTGAAAATAGAATTGACCATATTTTTACCTTATTTTGGTTGGAATCTATTAACTTCGTCAAGCTTTTCTTGTGATAAAACATTCCTCAAATCAAATTGTTCTAATTCCAAGCAATAAACGTTGAGGATTACAAAACAAATTAGGCTTGGTTGGCTGGCTGGCATGCTATGAATTTGACAGGACAAGGTAGCATTTTCAGCTCGCCCTGCCTAACCCGTTTACATATTTAAAATTTTTTTATATTATATGTAGAATATTAAAATTGACTTTCAAAAATCAAATAAAAAAAAGACTAATTTACGATTACAATTTTGTGTGTTGCCTGAAGGATGCAAACAAGCAATGACATTTAATTTAAATCATGAACACTTTTAAATTAAGTTTCAGTATTGATTATAATCGAGTTATTTGACTAGTAAAAGCAACCATCCTTTCAATTCATCCAATTAGAGATAGTAATTAACTAGTTAAAGATTCAAAAAATATTCACCATGTTAAAATGATTAGTAAGAAACAAGTCAAAAGGGGCACTACCGTGGTACCATGTTGACAAGAGAGAAAACGAGAAGAAATATAATGAATTTCATGGGTGGTACACATGAAAATTCTTAATTTGATGAAAAAGAAATGACAAGGAACAAAATCACTATGTTATGATGGAAAATATATTTTAAAATATTTCCCAATCAAATTGAGTCAATACACAAATAGGTCCCTGAAAGATGAGTGTGTCGGTTGATAGATCCCTAATTAAAATTTTCATGTAAATGAGTTATTGAAAAATTCATTTGCCTGCATTGAACTAGAACATTAATGTGGTTCAATTTCAAGTAGGTGTTTTTTGAAATAATCTATTTTCATCGAGAGGATGGAGTTGGAAAACAAACTCTAAATAATGAATGCTTCCACTCTTGCTTGTGAACTACAATGTAGGTTGTTATAAGAAAGTGAGTTTAAGTTTAACTCATCCTTGTAAAGGATGACTTGTAAGGCGAGGTTTGCCTCACATGTACACTATTAATTGGTTTATTTGTAATTGATATGAGATCTCCAACACATCCTCTGTCACGTCGAGGCATGGACATCTTGTATGTGGGACTAGATATTTGTGGGTAGTTCGATAGTAGGTAGTACGATATGCCTAAGAAATTTTGCTAGGATAGATTCCAATATAGTGTAGTAAGTATCGTATGACTCAAGATACAAATTAAACAATACGAATAGTAAGGTGTATCATTTTTGCTTCCGAATCATACTCGAATTGTACTATACAAGTGTGAATCGAATGAATCGTGATTTGAGATACGGATCTACCCTCAATGTGAAACCCTAATTTTTTTTGCTTTTTTTTTGTGCCTTGAAACTTTTTAATGTTGGTCTCTGTTTGCGGTGCCTCTTGCTACCTCGCGGTGTAGTCCTTCCCAGGGACGAAGGAGAAGAAGCTAACAGACCTTGTGGCGGCGACTCAAAGCAATGGCGATTCTTTGGGTCTCAAGGCATCAACGTGGCTGCCATGACCTGACCTTTTGCGTTTGTGGTTAAAGAGAGACAAGCTAGGGTGTCTGAGTGGGTTGAAAATAGAGATGTTTTTAACCTAAAAGTTTAGCCCATTTAAAGCTATCAAAAGCCAATTACTAAAGTAACTCTCTAAAGTTGTAGCACACCCAAAAGGAAAAAAGGTGATTATCAAAACCGTCATTGCACACAAAAAAGTTATTCTTTTGGAGTCAAATATATATGAACCCATTTATTTATTTATTTTTCATTATACAAAGGAGGTGGGTTATAAAACCTATCTCAATCCAATAATTATAATATTAACTTAATTTATTACTATATAATCACTCTTTTTTAATGTAATTATTATTATTAATTACATTTTTACATGTTTGTATGTCTTGTATGTTATATTTTTTAAATGTTTATGAATCATAGGATTCACTATACTAAACATAAGCTCTGTGATACATGATATGATTCACGATTTAGCTACCATCCTCTAATACTATATTAGAAAGTCAATTTAAACTTAACTTATTCTTCCAAAACCAGCTTATAAGAGGAGATTTGTCCTACTTATACTATATATTGACCTTATTTCATGGATGTGGAATCTCCAATAGTTTTATTTTTTTCTGCTGTGTCTTTTAGCTAAATTTCATGTATTTTTTTTCTAGTATCATGATGTGTACATAGCAAATGTGTTAACTAAGCTTTTCCACAGGTCAAACATATTCCTCAAAGGGGGTGGAATTCTACAGTTTTGTGGTTTTCCTTTATATCATTGTTTGCTAAGAATGATATGGGTGTTCCGTTGAGATTAAATTTTCGACCAGGATCGTGTTTTGTTGACATCTGTTGTGCTAATGATGGAGGATGTGCACTATGGAGAGCCAATCCTGCTCAGGGCGAAAATGATGTAGGATTCATTGACTCAGAGGTTAACAATCAATCCTTCAAGAGGACTTTCTACCTTGTGAACAAAAAGAACGACTCTGCTATTGCTTTTGTAGATGGTGCTTTAGAGTTTGTCAAGAAGCCTGGAAATCCAATCAAGTTCAAAATTTTTAATGATATTACTGCTGCTCATAGTGCTTCGGAGATAGCTAGTTATCCTAGAATGGCTACGGAAACTACTCTATACACAGATGAAGAAAGTACTTCCTGGCAGGGTGGAAAACTTCCTTGTATTGATATTAAAGTTGAAAAAGTTTCTCTGAATATTGTTCATGAACTTTCAGATACGGAGTATCTCTTCCCTCTCATTTGCTTGCTCCTGAACAGTACACAACTCAATATACAAACATTAGCAAAGAAATCCAGGGTCATTGGCACATCATGTGCAGAAGCGCATTATTTTGATGTTGAAAGAAACTTATGGTTAGTTTAAATTCTCATTTGAAATGTTCACTCCTGTACACAGTTTTTACACATTTAAATTGAACTACATTCGTGATATTACTTAATTTTTTTAAAAATTTAGGGGAGAACTTCTCCGTCCTGTGGAAATTTGCCTTTTTTACCGATCTAACATGGAAGCTCAGCTTTCAGAAAATAGATCTCATGCTGTGCCTGTTAATTACTTCTGCAGAATGAAAGAGGTTGTTAGAGTTATATCTGTCTTTTGTTTCTTCATTTTCATTTTGACATTATATCTTCATTTCTAAAATTTATTGATCATCTGGACAGCTGGATGTTTTCTTGAATGAGAATTCATTGGACGTGCTTCTCTTTTTGATTGGGAAATTGAATCTATCTGGTCCTTACTCACTCCGAAACTCCATCATTCAAGCTAACTGCTGCAAGGTTCTAGCTATGGTGCTTCAACTTGTTTTTACCATTATTTAGAAACAAGTGAACCTAATAAATGATCTTTCATTTTCAATTTTTTCTTAAGCTCGTAATTCTTGGCGTGAGATTCTCTTTTTTTATATCTGGTTTACCTTATGCCAAATAAAATAATGTTTTAGGCTCTTCCAAATTAGTGGTGCAATTGATATAATTATGATCTACTAATAATAATTGCTAGATGGCAGGTGGAAAATGAAACAGGCTTAAATCTTCATGTTCACTTTGACCAGCAAAGTATTATAATACCCAGAAAGCAATCTGCGTCTATTCTATTAAGGTATGCAATTATCTGTTTCCTTGTAGATTGTCATATTCGTTTGATTTTTGCTTTAGATAATATTTCATTGTATTATTTTAAGTACATATCCAGGAGATTTAATTACATTCCATTATTAGGAGGATTAATAGGCTGACAATATATTTTATATTTGTTGTACAACATTGTTTCCTCCTTCAACGAACAAGGAATAATTCATGAATCTTCGTGGGTGAAACTGTCATGGCAAAATGGGGTGGAAAATGAAAAATTGGGTGTCTTATAAATGTAGGTTGAGCATCTATTCTCCATAAAAATGTACCAAAACAATATTGGGAGGAAAGTATCCTTACCGCTACCTATTTGGTTAGACATCTACCCTTCAAAACTCTAAACAATAACAGCTTCATCCAACTACTCTCCAAATTCCTCTTAGAATTTAGGATAACAAATTATCTTATACATCGAGTCTTTGACTATGTATCCTTTGTCCATGTTCATTTTATTCACTAGGGGAAACATGATCCTTAGGCCGATTGAGTGGCATGTTTATTGGTTACTCTTCTACCCAAGAGGGATACAAATGTTACCACCCTCCAACAAAATGATTCCTTGTGTCTTGTGATGTGACCTATGATGAAAATACACGATATTTTCAACCTTATCATTAGGGGAAAGCCCATGCATTGAAGATAAGGATAATTCATTCTTACTAAAAAACTGTCTCCCAAAATTAAGTTTGGTTGGAGATCTCATATGTACTAGAGATAAGGTCAATTTATAGTATATAAGTGGATGCAAATCTCACCATACAAGCTGATTTTGTGGGGTTGAGTTAGACTTAAAGTCTGTTTCTTAATATGGTATTAGAGTCATGGATTAAAGCCTATCGTCGTGAGATCTGTTGTTTGTTGGGCCTATTTTGCCATTTGTTATCAGGAGATTTGTTGTTTCTTGGGTCTATTGTGCCACCTATTATCGAGTCACTATCAAAATACCCATTAATATTTAGTCTCACTATCAAGATGTATCTATCTCAATGTGAGGGGAGTGTGTTGGAGATTCCACATCGACTAGAGATAAGGTGAGAGTATAGTACATAAGTAGGTTCCAACCTCACTTTACAAGCTGATTTTGTGGGATTGAATTAGGCTTAAAGTCCACTTCTTAACAAGTCCCATCAATACTCCACCAATTATTATGTCTATTACTTAACTTATATGGAAGAATCCTATGAAGGTTGAAATGGTTACTCTAGAAAAGGATAAAAGTAGGGAGTTGGCGGATCTACCTACATGAAAAAATCTTGTTGGTTATTCACTACTAAAAACAAGGTAGATGAGACATTAGAAAGGTATTAGGCAAGGTTAGTAACTTAGGGATATTCTCAAACATATGGGATTGACTATCTTGAACTTTTTTACTTGTTGCAAAAATGAAAACTATTAGAACTTTGTTGTCTCTAGCAGCTAACCGTGGATGAAGTTTCAAGCAATTTGATGTCACAAATGGCTTTTTGCATGGCATTCTTGAGGAACAAATTTACATGGAGGTCACACGTCGAGTTAAAATCGAGGGAAAGGTGTGTAGACTATGAAAGGAACTCTATGTATTGAAACAATCTCCTAGAGCATGATTTGACAGGTTTACTATTGTAATGAAGAAGATCGGGTACAAGCAAAGTCATGGTGACCATACACTATATATTAAGAATTTAGCTTCAGGAGAATTTATTATTACACTAATTTTCAATATAAATGATTTAATTGTTACAAAAAAATGTTTGATAACAAAATTTGAAATTAAGGAGTTATGCATGTTGAAATATTTATTGGGTATGGAAATGGCTCATTCCCATCATGGTCTTTTCATCTCTTGACAAAACTATGTGTTGGATTTATTGAGTGAAACTGGTAAATTTGGATGTAAACCTGTAGAATCACAAACTTGGTAAATCAATTGAAGATACTGTTGTGGATAGACAATCTTATCAAAGATTGGTTGGGAAATTCATCTACATCTCTCACACTAGGCTTGACATTGCCAATGTTGTAGGGGTTGTAATTTAGTCCATGCATAATCCGAAGGAGACTCATTTGAGAGTTATTTATCACATTCTACAGTAATTGAAAGGAACTTCTAGAAATGGAATTCCATTTACAATGGGGAATGAGATGATGCTAGAAGAGCACACAAATGTTGACCATGCAGGTTCTATGGATGAGAAAAGATCGACCTCCGGATATTGCACTTTTCTTAAAGGAAATTTAGTCACTTTAGGAGCAAGAAACAAAATATTGTGGTGAGATGAATTGTAGAGGCAGAGTTTAGAGCAATGGCCTTGAGAATTTGTGAAATTTTATGGTTAAAGTTAATTTTAAAAGACCTAAAGATTGATTGGAAGAAGCCTATGAGATTATATTGTGATAACAAGTCAGCAATAAATATTATGCATAATACAAAACATGATAGAACTAAGCATGTTGAAGTAGACAAACACTTCATAAAGGAAAAACTGAAAAATGGGACAATATGTATACCATTTGTATCCTCTAGAAAACTTGCAGATGTATTGACATCCACTCACCATCGAGGGAGTATTAGAATTCCTTAGTTTATGCTGCAGATAATATTTCCTTGTATAGTTTTAATTATATAATTAGGAGATTTAATTTCATTCTGTAATCGGGAGGATTAATAGGCTAACAACATGTTTTATATTTATTATACAGGAACGTTGATCCTAAATTATAGGGATAAGTTACATCCATCATAAATTAAGATTTTTTGTTATTAAGTCTTTGTATTTTATTTAAGAGCAATTGCTCCTCTATGAATAATATCAATCGATGTTCTTATGCTACACTCATTCCCACATTTGTTTAATTACTTTTTTATGCATAACATGTTCTTGATTGATTTCCGTGAGAGAGTATTAGCTCTATATCATTTGACTGGAAGTTTGGCCCTTCGATCCAAGATCTTAAGTTTTTCTTCGGTGTGGTTGCTCTTGATAAAATTGTGTTCATATTTTGTGTTTCTTTGATTTTATGATAATATTCAGGAAGGATCTCATATTTCTTTTCTCATTTGTACACCTCTTGCTATTCCCACAGTTATTTAATTAATTTTTTTATGCATAGCATGTTCTTGATTGATTTTCATGAGTGAGTATTAGCTCTATCATTTGACTGGAAATTTGGCCATTCGGTTCAAGATCTTGAGTTTTGCTTCAGTGAGGTTGCTCTTGATAAAATTGTGTTCATATTTTGTTTCTTTGATTTTATGATAATGTTTTGGAAGGATCTCATATGTCTTTTCTCATTTGTACACCTCTTTCTATTTTAAGTGTATGATTGTTCCATGTAATAGTTAATGCTTATTAATATTTGTTATTCAAGAGAATGTTCTTAATGTTGATTGTTGGATACTGGTATTTTTTATGATTGTGAATTTGTTATTTTTACGTAACAGGGAGGTTTCTAATTTCAAAAATCAAGATTCAGAAGCAACTTCTATTTCTATCCAACTTACTGATCTTGGTTCATTTGCAACTTCTTCTAATAATGTCTTACTTTCACGAACACAAACTCTTGCTTGGAGAACTCGGATAATGTCTACAAAAGGTTTTTCTTTACTACATTCTTTATCATGCTATATTGTTAAAGTGACATTACCTATATCGGTCTCCAGTAAAATTAAATACAGACATTTTTTCATTACTATTACAATGTTGTTTCTAGCCATCTTAGTATTTGAACTACATTTCTAAAGCAGTGTGTTGGCTTCTGTAACATTCCAATTTAGTAATATAAAACTACTAAAATGAACATTACATGGATAATGATATAACAAGCACTACAGATTTACTATGAATAAAATTCTTCACCTGAAAAATGAAAGTACAACCTAAACTGCAAGCCTCACTTCCAACCTCCTGCTGAGTCAACTAAAAGATCATATCCCTAAGATCACACCATTAAGGTGATCATCGCAAAAGAGAAACAACACACAACATACAACACAAAACAAGGGTCAGCTAGATTTAAAAAGAATTCATACATTGATATATCATACCACATATACATAAGTATTCATGCAAAATAAACTAGTTCAAAACATCCTAACATGTTATGACTTAGACTTGACTGTTCGGACTTAGAATGATTGTCGAGCTATGACGGGTTGTGCAGTCGTGGTGACTTCTACTGCTTTGCAAAGCCATTGCCAATGGGTTTCACCCTACCACACTCAAGAGGTTAGTCTGTTCCGGGCCTTGGAGCATACTGGAAGCCTCCAAGACTAAGACCTCCTACTACTCCTCACGACATGGATCAATCCTCTCTATGTGAGAATGAAAGACCATTGGAGTTTCAGGATAAACCCCAAGATTGAGCTCCTGCATTCATTCTAAAGAGCATTCACTTTGGAACTTACTTTGAAACCACATACTTTCACTTTAAATCACAACTCTGGGCACCACCATGTAACCTCTCTGTGAGGATCATGGAATTACGTCCATCAACCATAATTTCAATACATACATAACCTTAAGAATCAAACATTATGTATTTCAATTCATACTCCACAACAAGTAGTAGAAACCAATATTCAAACATTCACATACAATGTACACACTTTAAGAAAACATAAAATCTTTGTTAAAAATATGATATTTTCGCTCAGCGCATACCATTTGTTATCCGAATAAAACTGACAGTGCTCCCAGACCTCAACAATTCGCTCAGCACATACCATTCGCTATCCGAATAAAACTGACAGTGCTCCCAGACCTCAACAATTCTCGCAACGCATATCATTCGCTAAGCTAAAGTCCTTTGACAGAAAATCCACCTCTACCACCACTCATTGATCGAATTCACTCTCTCAGCGAGTCTGCATAATTCTGCAGCACCAAATCTGCAGAATTACGTAACCTATACCAAATTTACCAATTCTAACTATTTTTCCCAACTTCTAACTCTCCTAGAACGTGTTATACACTCAATTAAACATGAACAAGTGTTTCTAAACCTCACTACCAACATTCTAAAGTGATTACTAACTTATTCCCCCTTCAAAACACCAAATTTCTCAACCTAGGGACCCAAATATCATTCTACTACTTTTGTTACATTTGTAAGCAATTTAGTGACTCAAACAAGTCACATTTGACTTACTTATGCTGTCCCAACAGACCAATTGAGCATCTAACCTCAAATTCTCATTTTCACTATCTCACTTAAAATGACTTATTTCAAAGCAAAATTATTCCAATTCAAGACTAACCAACCTCATCACAGACTTGTAACCCCTCCTTATCATCAAGATAGATCCAATCATCAATCAAAACAGTTTAGAACTTCAATTCATTAATTCACACCCAAAAACCATCACATTTCATCATACTCGTACACCACAAAATCATGATTTCAGCTCATAATAATTCAAAAATCATCTTCTCTACAAACCTACTCCAGTAATTACAGAATTCAGAGAATTTACTAGCTTCCCTTACCTCTAGACCAACTGCCAAACTCTAAAAAACGTTCTGCCGATTACTTAAACCACAAGGAATACCTAGACGAACTTGCTCTATTGAAGAAACTAATCGGATAGAATGGTAGACCTTGACACCGTGATCGTCTCGGCATCTCCTGATTGTGAAACAGATGACTTGAGATCAAGAACTCTTAGAGAGAAGGTAGAAAACTCTAGAAAAGTGATTTCTAGAGAGATGATACGTTTTAAAATAATGAAACTCGTTTATAACAAAACTGTTTATAATAAAACCGTTTAATATTAAAATAATCGAGTCTTACTATTTTTAGACTACCATCACTTCTAAAAAACAATTTTTTGGGGTTTTAAAAGCTTCGGCGAAATATTAATTTTGTTACTATATCTTAATCATTTACGACATGTAATATAAATGCGATTATCTTACCATGATGGAGAATTATAAATTTTATTAATTCATCAATAATAACATGGAGTTTCTTAAGCATGGATGGAGGTAGTGAGTAGTTAAGGATGTTTTATGTTCTACATGTGGTTTATTTATTGCTGTGCATATTTGAGAGTGTAAAATCAGCATAGACTGTCCTTATTGTTTTCATTATTCAATGCACAGGTTCAACAACTTTCCCCGGGCCAATATTTGTGGTTAGCATTACCAGAAATTCAGAGGTATCTACAATGTCACTGTTGCATATAATTTCTTCCACATTTAAGTTGGATTGATATAACTTTTAAAGGGAATACATAGAATTAAATAGTTAAGGTTTAATATCTATTTTGGTCCCTCGGTCTGTAGGGTGTGTTCAAAGTTGTCTTTCTTTTTTTCAAAAGTTCACTAACGTCCTATATTTTGCAAAAATGGTTCACGTAAGTCCTTTTTGCTTACAGCGTTAAAAAGGCTAACGACAGACTTGCTTCGCTGGCAAAAACTTGATGACGTGTACAATTATTATTGACGTGACACTGTGAGGTCATTTGATGCACGAAACCCATTCTCCTCACAAGTGCCGCCATCAACCTACATCCAAAATAGAACCAGAAACTCATTTACATCGCGAGGACCGAATCATAGTGCAATGGTGTTCTCCTTTGCGCAACAATCGCGCCGCCGTTGTGAATACCTGAATCGTGCTTCCACGGCAATTCGTGGTAGAACCTCCAGTTGCAGAGAAAGCCCTTGTCCATTCTGCAATTATGAAACTCTAATTTTGGGTGGAAAGGGATTTGCCGCGTAGCATCTTCTCATTGGCCTCAAATGACCTCACAGTGCCACGTCAACAATAATTGTACATGTCATCAAGTTTTTGCCAGTAGAGCAAGTCTGCCATTAGTCTTTTTAACGTCGTAAGCAAAAAAGACTAACGTGAACCGTTTTCGTAAAATATAGGACGTTAGTGAACTTTTGAAAAAAAGGAGGACAACTTTGAACACACCCTACAAACCGAGGGACCAAAATAAGTATTAAACCAATAATTAAATAGCATGAAAAATAATAGATCATTGTAACCAGAATTAATTACAAATTGAATATATAATATTCGATAATTAAATTTTATTTTATTTATAAATTTATTAATTCATTAAAAAATTTTAATAGTATATATATTAAGGCGGATGCTCGGGCGTATTAGATGAAGCAAATAGAGAGAATGAACTGAAGGTATTTTATTAACATCACACACCGAATCATGAGGTTGAAATCCAATAACTTGGCTCAATGATTTGCAAATCCCAGCTTGTCTATAGCTTGCATCTGACAATATGTGGAGAATAAAACTTAGGTAATTGACTCAGGTGCTTCTTGCTACATATTTGGTAATACTTATTTCTCATGCTTTTCTTTTCCAGAAATTCCTCATTTGATAACCTTAGCCAATGGTCCTAAATATGTAGTTGGTTGAGACTACTCATACCTTAATGCTTAGTGTCAATATATTGATCCATCATTAGGGCCATGTTGTCTTAACTATTGTTTCCTTATTAACAAAATGACATCCTCTTCTCCTAAGAATAAAGATCCTTGTTCCATTCTTTTTTCAAATGATACTCTCTTTCATGTTTCTTCCCACATGTTTGGTTTTTTGTTTTGTTCAAGATTTATCTTCAGGAATATAAACTCTTTGCCTGCATTGTTAAATGTGTCTTCTTGTGTTATTCTTGGCTTCAAAAAGGGTATCGTTGTTACTCTTTAAAACAAGCAGTGTTACATGTTTGCTAATGTGATATTCTTTCAACATGCTCCTTTCTTCTCTTTGTTTATCCAAGATGTTTCTTATGTGCAAGTCTATACCATTAGTTGAGTCTGTTATTCCTCGTGCTCCTGACAATTCCAACCTTGATCAAAAACCTCCTAAACCATCACTACCTTCTCATAAGACCTACCAACATAGGATGCAAATGACTAGTCTAATTCTCTACGGTAAATCCTCTTCATCAAGTTCTTCTCAATTGTCACATAATGTTAGGGGCTGGAAAGTAATATGAGAGAAAGAGGTATAGGAGAGAGAGAGAAGGGGACTGAACAGTACAGGGCGGGGAGTTAGTTGGCCGAGTAGTAGACAAGAAGGGACGACCAGGCCGGACGGTAGAAGGCGGGGAGCTAGTTGGCCGAGCGGTAGACAAGGAGGGACGACCAGGCCGAACGGTAGAAGGCCGGGAGCTAGTTGGCCGAGCGATAGACAAGGAGGGATGACTAGGCCGAATGGTAGAAGGCGGGGAGTTAGTTGGCCGAGCGGTAGACAAGGAGGGACAACCAGGCCGCACGGTAGAAGGCGGGGAGCTAGTTGGCCGAGCGGTAGACAAGGAGGGACGACCAGGCCGAACGGTAGAAGGCCGGGAGCTAGTTGGTCGAGCGATAGACAAGGAGGGACGACCAGGCCGAACGGTAGAAGGCGGGGAGTTAGTTGGCCGAGCGGTAGACAAGGAGGGACGACCAGGTCAAACGGTAGAAGGCGGAGAGCTAGTTGGCCGAGCGGTACACTAGGGAGGACGACCAGGCCGAACGGTTGGGAACAGCGAGGAAGCATCCTAACTGCCACAACAGTTAGGATGGACGGGAAATTAAGTAAAGTAATAAGAGATATTTTGAGAAGATATTCAGCAGAGGATAATTAGAGTAACAAAGCCATATTTTAGTATATTATTCAGTATAAGTTAATTATAGTAAATAAGGCTAAATATATTCGTATCAGATAATTATAGGATTATTTTATACTATTCAGTATCTTTTGGGCAGGAATTAATTAGTATAAATAAGGGGGAAGATTAGGGTTAAGGGTATGCTTTTCAATATTGAGTTTTGTAAGAGAGGTTATGCTCTCAGGTAACTGACGGAAATCCTGCTCCCAGTTATTGTTTATTTCTTTCAGTTGTTTTTCCATTTAATAAAAGAGATTTATTCAACTATTTGTCATCGTTCATTGTTCGTGAGTGTGTGAGAGGTTGTACTAGGCTAGTTTACGTACTCAGGTACGTAACATAATACCACAAATCCTATTAATGATGATTTAGCTCGACCTATTTCCCTTTGAAAAGGTACTTGTTCACTTGTAATCCATATCCAATTTATGATTTTCTTAGCTATCACAGGTTGTCTACTTGTTATTGTTCTATTATATCATTTGTGTCTTCTATATCTATTTCCAAAACTTTGAATGAAGCATTTGATCAGCATGGATGGCGACAAGCCTTGATTACAGAGATGCAAACACTCAATCAAAATAACAAATGGGTTGTCGATGGGTCTATGCCATTAAAGTAACCCATAACATCAATTTTTTAATTGCTAAATATATTGCCATAACCATATATATGTCCTTGATTATATAGTCTGATCCATTATGCAGTCATTGGTGGAATCGACCTTAGCTATGTGGGAAGTAGATGATGCTTAGCATAGTTGATCCTCAAATAATGATCAATAATTTGAACAGTTGAAAATAGGGCTGATTTTATTATTCTCAATAATTAAAAAATACATTATCATATCTTCTATTTGTAATAATCTAATTCTCCTAAAAAGGGAAACTAGGTAAACAAAATAAAATAGAAGATTATATATCTATTTTCTCTAATTAGGAAGATTCTAAAGATATCTTCTTTAATTACAACACTCCCCCTCAAGTTGGTATATGAATATCAATCATTCCCAATTTTCCTACAACATCTTGAAATCTACCCGGAGGAAGCCCTCTTGTAAAAATATTTGCTATTTGAAGATCTGTAGGAACATGAGTTGTAATCACAAAGCCTCTGTCATGATTATCTTTGATGAAATGTCTGTCAATCTCAATGTGTTTGGTTCTGTCATGTTGTTCTGGATTATAGGCTACGCTTATGGCAGACTTATTGTCACAGTGTAGTTGCACCGGGTTCTCCACTTTGACTTTAAGATCACCCTAAATAATTTTCATCCAGAGTCCTTCACACATTCCTTGAGCAAGAGATCGAAATTCAACTTTTGCACTACAACAGGATACTCTATCTTGCTTTTTGCTTCTCCATGTTACCATCTCTCCAACAAACACACAATACCCAGAAGTAGATTTTCTGTCAGTAATAGAACCTGCATAGTCAACATCAATATATATCTTCATAGTCAATGTGTCTTCCCTTTTGAATAATAGCCCCTTTCCTGGACTTGACTTCAAGTATTGGAGAATTTTGTCAATTGCTTGCATGTGTCTCTCTCTTGGATCATGCATAAATTGGCTCACTACACTAACTGCATAAGCAATGTCTGGTCTTGTGTGTGATAGATAAATCAATTTTCCTACCAATTTTTGATATTGGGCCTTCTCTACGGCAACACTTTCTTCACTTCCATTTCTATGATTCTGTTCTATAGGAACTGTTGAGGGTTTACATCCCAGTTATCCTCGTTTCTTTGAGGAGATCAAGTACATATTTCTTTTGGGAGATGAAAATCCCGTTCTTGGAGTAGGCAACCTCTATTCCAAGAAAATATTTGTGTTTTCCTAGGTCTTTCATTTCAAATTGAGCTGCCAATTTATCTTTTAATGCTAATTTTTCAATTTCATCATCTCCTGCAATAATCATATCATCCACATAGACAAACAATAGAGTGAGTTTACTTGTAGAAGAGTGCTTTATGAATAAAGTGTGATCTCCTTGGCTTTGTCTGTATCCCAAGGAGGAAACCATTGCTTTTGTAAATCTTGCAAACCATGCTCTAGGGGATTGCTTAAGCCCATAGAATGCTTTCTTCAGGAGGCATACCTTGTTTCTTTCATTTTTCACTTCAAAGCCTGGGGGAATCTCCATATACACTTCCTCTTCTAGATTTCCATGAAGAAAGACATTCTTCACATCCAGCTGGTGTAAGTCCCATCCAAAATGAGCAGCCAAAGCGAGAATAACTCGAACTGTATTCATCTTTGCCACTGGGGCAAATGTCTCCTCAATCAATCGCATATGTTTGGGTGTATGTCTTTATGTCTTTCTATTGTCCCATCTGTCTTATGTTTACTCTGAATATCCATCTACACCCTACTGCCTCCTTGTCTCTTGGCTTATCAACAATCTCCCAACTTGAATTTCTTTTTAATGCATTCATCTTTTGTTAGGGATTCTGAAAGGAATTCCTAACCAGCTCTATCTCTACTCAAACACCACAGTCGAGAATTGGAAAAGAAAGAAGAGTATGATTGGTATTCACAACAAAAGAATCAAGATTACACTGTATCTTAGGAGCTTAACCTCCTTCACCTGGTGCCAAGACCGGTCTACACATACAAACTACTCAACTGGCTAACTGAAACAATAAAGGGTCCTAATATATAGGCCTTTTCCCGCCCCCTCACTTAACTGATTAACCGTTAAGTGTTCTGTTTCCCTTTTCTCCTTTCCTATACTCTCTAAGTCCTAACATTACTCCCCCCTTGAAGATCAACCTTGTCCTCAAGGTTGGAAACGTGAGATTTGATCTCCTTGATCCGCTTCATCATCGTGTATTCATATGAATGGAATCCTTTGGCAACTGCCCTCCAATTCAGGTTTGGAGGTTTGGGTGGTGGCTATTCTTCCTCCAATAACTTCCATCCTTCTTGGATTTTATTAGTTTCATGCATTCTGGTCACCTCATTTCCAGAATTATAAGCCGTGAGGAAATGGTCTTCGATGTCTTTCAAAGCTTCAAAAAGTTCTCTCCCCTCTGCAGGTGCCTCACGAACGGCAAGACCCTTCTTTTGTTCGCTGGTCCACCTCTTCACCAAGTCTGTCCTTCTCTCCCGGGCATTGATTCTTCCATCCACCTTTTCCTCCTCATCCTTCATTCTAATGGTAAGGCCGTTCGGCCAATTACTGAGAGGTTGTTTGGACAGTAAGACCGTTCGGCCTTTGAATCTAATTGTAAGACCGTTCGGCCAATGACTAGGAGACCGTTTTGAGTGTAAAACTGTTCGGCCTTTTACTGTAGCTATAAGACTGTTCGGTTCCTCCCGTCTTCTTCCATTCTGATCCGGCAGTCCTCTCCCGTGCGGATCCGGCAATCCTCTCCCGTTCGGTTCTGGCAGTCCTCGACTGTTCGGTTCCAGCAATTCCCTCACGTTCGGTTCCGGTCTTCTCACGTTTGGATCCAACAGTCCTCTACCGTGCGGTTCTCTTCTCCATATCTTTATGCCGTTCGGCTCCTCCCCCTGCATGCAACCGTTCGTTCTTTATTGACCAATATCGTTCGGTTCCCTGGCAGACCGTTCGGTTCCAGCAGTTCCCTCACGTTCGGATCCAATAGTCCTCTACCGTGTGGTTCTCTTCTCCATATATTTACGCCGTTCGGCTCCTCCCCCCTGCATGCAACCGTTCGTTCTTTAATGACCAATACCGTTCGGTTCCCTGGTAGACCGTGCCTATTCCAAATTGACCCCACACTCTTGGCGGCTCTCGATCGGCCTGGGTGATTGGCCTCGGCCTCCGACCGTGTCACCTCACCGCTTGTTCGTCCCCAAGACGACTGGTCTTCTATGGCCTCGGATTGCTCAGCCAATGACTGGTAGACCGTTTTGACTGTACGATCGTTCACGTTCGATGCTACGAAGTATTCTTCCGCGGTTCCCGACTGCTTACTGGTCGCCACCCTTTCAAAGATGGTACCCCCGTTCCGTTCTCCAAATCGCACCACCACTGCCTCCTTCAGACCTTCCATGAACGATTCTTGGCTTTCTCCTTCCAGGCTTTGAACCAGTAGCCAACGCTCCCCTCCATACTGATGTCAGCTAGGCGCACCTTTTCCTCCTCTGCCACCCCTTGCAACTCGAAGAACGTCTCTGCCTTAGAGACCCACCCCAAAGGATCAAACCCTTCGAAAGTGGGTAGTTCTACCCTTTTTCCCCGGTTAGGTTGGACATCTCTTCGGTCTTCATCCAGTTCCTCCTCCGAGCATTCCCTTCTCCTCTGATTCTTGTTAACAGAATGTTGATCTTCATCTACAGACCCTGGACTGCCTTCTAATCCCTTTTCCTGGGTCCACACCCTTCCTCCAAGAACTTGCAAGAGTTCTCTAGTTTCCTGCCGCATTTCTTGCATTTTTTTTTTCCATTCTGCTAGCTCCCTTTTCTGTTCGCTGATCCTCCTTTCCCAAGAATTGTCTCTTCCTTCCATCACGCTCCTTTCCCCAAGAATCTGACACCCCTCTCCAAATGGGAATCTGGCAGTTTCTCGATTACTTCTTGATCCTTCACCCCCACTCCGATCCGGCAGGTCGGACCACTTTGTTAGGGATTCTGAAAGGAATTCCTAACCAGCTCTATCTCTACTCAAACACCACAGTCGAGAATTGGAAAAGAAAGAAGAGTATGATTGGTATTCACAACAAAAGAATCAAGATTACACTGTATCTTAGGAGCTTAACCTCCTTCACCTGGTGCCAAGACCGGTCTACACATACAAACTACTCAACTGGCTAACTGAAACAATAAAGGGTCCTAATATATAGGCCTTTTCCCGCCCCCTCACTTAATTAATTAACAGTTAAGTGTTCTGTTTCCCTTTTCTCCTTTCCTATACTCTCTAAGTCCTAACATCTTTTGTTTCATGGCTTGATTCCAATGTTCAAGTTTCATGGCCTCCTGGATTGAGGTAGGAAATTTTGTGGCATCTATGGCAGCAATAAAACTTTTGTGCTTATCAGTGAGATTGTTAGTGCAAACATACTGAGAAATAGGATATTTAGCACATGATCTTCTTTCCTTTCTCAATGCAATGGATAAATCCTCAGTAATACTTACCTCTTCCTCATTGATATCTTCAGGGATCCTCACCTCCGGATTATACAATTTTTCTTGCTTGAGTGTTGAAGTGGGTTGTTTTCTTCTTTCATATTTTTTGCCAAAAAATCTGTCTTTTTCCTCTTCTTCCTCACTATAGACTATGGATATAGACATTTGAAAAAGAAGAGCTCTAGTTACTTCAAGAAGATGACGATTCTTTTTTTCTGCAACCCCATTTTGTTGAGGGGTGTTAACACAAATTAGTTCATGAAGAATACCATTATGAGACAATTGAGAAATTCATGATTCACATATTTAGTACCATTATCAGACCTAATTCTTTTGATATTTTTTCCAAATTAATTTTGGAAAAGACAGAAAAAATTAACAAAAATTTGAAAAACTTCGAATTTATTTTTCATAAGGTATGTCCACGTGACACGGGTACAATCGTCAATGAAGGTAACGAACCATTTGGCTCCGAAAATAGAATCTATGACAGGACTCCAAATATCAGAGTGAATTAAATCAATTGGAGAAATACTCTTT
Organism: Vigna umbellata; assembly: GCF_029865625.1. Classification (NCBI taxonomy): domain Eukaryota; kingdom Viridiplantae; phylum Streptophyta; class Magnoliopsida; order Fabales; family Fabaceae; genus Vigna; species Vigna umbellata. The sequence goes on along the minus strand of NC_142165.1, from coordinate 88,632,221 downwards.
TTATTACTAATAGGATAAGATGCATGATGATGTTTTGACAATTGACAAATATCACAATTAAAAGATTTAACAGACTCCTTGATGGGAAACAAGGACTTGTTAAGACTAAATGAAGGATGCCTAAGCCTTTGATGATGTAACCATATTTGGGAATTTGCCTACGTCTCAGATGTAACTTGTTGACTCATGATTTTTGTGTTGCTTTGGTCATTAAACTCTAAAAAATACAACCCACTCTGCTCCTTAGCTGTTAAAATCGTCTTTCCTGTGGCAAGGTCCTGAAAAACACAATAAGTTGGAAAAAATGTTACTGAAGAATTTAAATCCTTTGTGAGTTTTTGCACAGAGATAAGACTATTAGCTAATTGAGGAACATGTAAAACATCCTTCAATACAATAGATGAGTCCAAAATTATATTCCCAGAGTCGCATATAGGTATACCCTGACCATTCGCAACTGTAATAAATTGTTCTGTATTTCTTTTACCATATGAATCGAAAGACACACTAAAAGCTGTCATATGATCAGTTGCACCTAAATCAAGGATCCAAATACCCTGAGACACATCACCAACAATATTGAGACAATTCTTACCTTTTATGGACTTTGATTCAACCATTGCTTCCAAGTGCTTGAGTTTCTCCTTATAAGCTTTCATATCAAGATCGAGTGGTGGTGGAGGATTATATTGTGAAGGACTAGATTGATTGGTTGCTTCCTGTTCGGAGGTAGTATGATTTACCCATGTTTGAGTAGACCCTTTGTTGTTTCCTATGCGCTCGAGAACATTTTTTCTTCCATCGAGTTTGGAGCATGTTTCCTTGGTATGTCTAGATCTTTTACAATATGAACAATAGTCCCCATGAGTACCTTTTTCAAATGATTTTTCCCCAGTATTTGCTTCCTTATGGACTCCCTTTCCAGTTGTCATGGTAGAGCTTGTGTTGAAGATCCCCCCATTGAGCATGACAATTCTCCGAGTTTCTTCTCCTCTTACTATAAAAAAAACTTCTGATAGGGATGGTAATTTTTCTCTTCCAAAAATCTGCACCCGGATTGGGTCGTACTCCTGATTCAGGCCATGGAGAAATTTAAAAATTCTTCCCTTTTCAATGAATTCAGAAAGTGTGACAACATTTTGTTTTACACATCTTTATTGTTTGGTTCTGATCAAATTCCATCCAAAGACCATTTAGGATTCCGTGATATTCTGATACGGATTGAGAGCCCTATTTTGTATTAAATATCATGTTTTCAATGTCATAGTTAGCAACAAGATCCTTTTTTAATGGAAAAGTACTCTATAAATCATCCCATATTTCTTTTGTAGAAGAATCAAACATATAATTTCTACTTATCTCAGAAATCATGGATTGCCACATCTAAGTCATAATTAATGAATCTTCATTGTCTCAAATTGAAAAATGAGTGTCGTTTGGTCCTGGTCCTCCTCCATCTATGTGATCAAGTCTTGAACGACCCTTGAGAACCCTTCGAATAAATTTGTTCTATTGTAAGAAATTCTAACCATCCAACCGACTGGTACCCCCTATATTTAGTAGGTCATTAGGACCCAAAGGAATAATTTTTACTTTAGACATCCCGTAGAATGCAACCAGGAGTCTCCGGTGACCTTTTCTGAGGAGATGACGGCGTATGGGTCACACTGAGAAAAGGATCAGAACTTAAAACTCATATCTACCCAAATATAGGCCAAATGGGTCGTCACCGACCCTAGGAACAGACTCAGGAGGCTCTGGCGACTCTTTCTGTGGCGGCAGCGAGTGGGTCTCGCCAGAGGTAGGCGCGTGGGGTACACGCGCCGACGACGGTGGCAGCATGTGGGCTACTCGCGCTGTTGACGGTGGCGGCGTGTGACGACTTTTCTCACTAAGCGACTTCCGCCGTTGTGGTTGCCGGTGTCGGGCACACCTTTCTGCCCTATCAATGACCCTAACCGGCAACGGCGGCAGCGACGCGACTGTGCAGCGGAACAGAGCCCCAAGATCGGGAGCTCTGATACCAAGTTGAAAATAGGATTTTGATTTTATTATTCTCAATTATGAAAAAATACATTCTCATATCTCTATTTGTAATAATCTAATTTTCCTAAAAAGAGAAACTAGGTAAACAAAATAAAATATAAGATTATATATCTATTTTCTGTAATTAGGAAGATTCTAAAGATATCTTCTCTAATTACAATATGAACTCTTTTACAACTTTTGAACAAATGTAGTATCATTTGAAGCACATTTACAAACAGATAATTTGTCTCTGGAAGAGTATTATTTTGGATTTTTGAGTTTGTGAATAGAACACTTTGCCACTTCTCATGCTGTCATTCCTAAAACATCACCTCGATTGTCCAGGAAGTTTAGGAAACTAGTAAGCTCTATCAATTTCTCATGAGACTTTGCTTAGAGTTTGAGATTGTCAAAAGTGCCTTGCTAAATAGGAATCTTGTTCCTTCTTTTGATATATGTGATGCTGAACTTAGGGAAGAACAATGTTTACTTACCCAAGGATCCATGTCTCATGACATTGTCTTTCTTGAACTTGTGAGGGCTCCTTACGCTGCCCGAAGAAGTAAAGATTTTGATATGCTACATGTCCAATGATTTTCTTGCAAACAATTTGGACATATTGCTTATAGTTGTCTTAAGTAGTTTTGCATTTAGTGCAAGCAGTAAGGTTATATTATTGGTGACTGTTGTACCCTGTCTATAAGGATAGAAAACCCTAGAGTAGATGGCAACAGGGATGACAAATCAGAGTTGTGAGTGTGATAACCACTGCCAACAAAATGGAAAACAATTTTGAAAATAGACAATAGTTTGAGTTGGTTATAATCATTGTGGCAGATATCTCAATATAAGTTTAAAATATTGAAGGTTGTGCTGGTAGTAATAGAGCACATACCACATCTTGTTCCTCCCTGCCATCAACCTCATCTGTTTGAAGTCTTTAAATATCTTGTTCTGCATGTTAGGATCAATGAGGCCAAAATATGTTGCTCTATAATCTGAATCAGAAGCATGAGAATAACTCTCCCACAGATCTTTGGTGTTGGAGATTCTCAACCCTCTAGTGTTCTTGCAAATTGTATAGTTCCTTTTCCAATTTGGCCGTGAAGCGGTTGAAATTGAAAGAGATGTCACAGCTTCTTTTTTTAACTTCATATTGTTATAATAATTTTGTTACTTTAGTTATTTATGTTTTTGCATGGAGATTTTTTGTGGGTTTCTGTTTTATTTTTTCTTTTAGTTTCTGGGCATATTTTTTGGTTGTGATAATGGGATGGAGGTTGTAGGTTGCTGGAAGGAATGAGATAGAGATTATGGTGCCTTTTTCCCATTCTTGAATTTGTAGGAAAAATGTGTAAAACAATATATATTATATAAGTAATTAGAAAACACTATAACTGATTTAACTGGTTGCGTACATTTTTATCTCTACCTTCCAATTATTTACGAATAAATGTCATTTTGAATGTAAAGTTTTCATGGTGAAACAAATGAAAAGATAGCCCACCCTGGCTTCTGCCTATAATTAAAAATGACCTTAAAATGTTGTATATAATGACTTGAAAAAGAGAGTGACTTTATTTTTTTCATTCATATCAATTATATTCTCCTTACCTCTATTTGTAGCAATCTAATCATCTAAAAAAGGGAAATAAGGAAACAATATATTGAAAAATAATCTAGAAGATCCTACAAATATTTTATCTAATTAGGAAGATTCTATATATATTTTCTCTAATTAAGAAGATTTTATAGATATTTTTTCTAATTACAACATAATGCTATATATTTTATTAAGAGTTATGTTGTAAGTAGGATATTAAATGCATTATCGGATGTTGTTAGAATATTAAATGTATTACTAGAAGCTAATAGAAGTTGTTAGAAGATTCTAGAGATCTCTTTGTAGTTATTACTTAGAGTTCTCTATATATACAGACTAATGTACTGTTTCAAATGAATCAATTGAATAAATTTTATTTTTCTTCTATATTAATTCTTTCAATATAAGTAAAAAAGAAACATAATTGAGTATGTATATGTTTATGTCATGTATATAATCTACATCATAGATAGACCACCTCATCTACATCTATATGGTCTAATGATTTTATCTTTTATCAGGTCGGCCTGTTGGTTGTTGTTTCACCTTTGATTAGAATACATAATGGAACTGGATTTTCAATGGAACTTCAATTCCAGCGGCTTGAGCCAAAGGAAGATGAGTTTGCATCTCTGTTGTTAAGACCAGGCGATTCTATTGATGATTCTATGGCTATGTTTGATGCCATAAACTTCTCTGGGGGAGTAAAGAGGGCTTTAATTTCTTTGAGTGTTGGTATACATTTTCACTATATGTACTTTTATTGACTTTTCCTTTTCATTTCACAACTTTTCTTCTATTCGCAATTGTCAGCTATTCACACCTAGAAGTTATAATCAAGGTTGTCAAACTCGAAAATTAACTTAAACTCATGAAAGCTTGGTAAACTCAAATAGTAAACCCGTTGTCCATTCACTATAATGCATTGTTTTACTACATAAAAGTAAAACATGAATATGAAAGTGTATGTTGCTGCTCTTGGTATTGGTAGCCCTTCTATGCTGGTTAATAATATTGCATTCTCATTCTCAATTTCGTTAGTTCCACTTCTTAACCGTTCAGATATACATCAACACCAGAAAAAGGAAGAAATTTTTAGCTCAAGGGACTTCACAAGGGTCCTCTAGTCATTGGATTTAGTATCAATTTCAAATTATAAATTTAGTATTAGGTTAGGAGGAAAAAGGAAAGACATATAAAACTGATTTTGTTATTGGTATGTGTTAGAATCTTTTTATCTGTATTATTTCTATTAAAGTCTTTACTTTTATTAATTATATTTTTTCTTTATTTAGGAGATTATAATTATCAGGTATGATTAGGATATCCCTGAAATATAGGGATTCTTTCTGTAGGAGTTATTATTATACTTCCTAAAATAGCTTTCTAGCATTGTATATATGGATTTGTAATCTCAGCATAATAAGATATACGTGTTACCCTAAATTATGAGATGGCATCAGAGCTCTCAACATCTGGGAGCCGCCTCTGATTGCGCACTAAAACCCTAGCCGGAAGCCTTCATTGCTGCCACTCTCTCTTTCAAAACAACCTTAATTGTTGTTGCCAACACAACTCTACACAGTAGCCTTCATTGCTGCAGTGTTTTTTCTTTTGTAGTGCTTTTCCTTTCAAATCTCTTCTCACTACATTACCATCGTTCTGTTGCTTGGACATGGCAAACCACACGGTTGAAGTGCTCCTACTGCATCACAAACCAATCAGGAACAACTCCAGAACCTCAACATTGCCTATCGCTTAAATGGGACGAATTATTTGAAATGGGCCTAGCTTGTTCGCAAAACTTTAAAAGGTAAAGGGAAAGCTAGATAAACAACCTAACCCATATTGGATACTAGATTTTGGGGCTACCGACCATATGACACCCTTATCTAACATTTTTTCTCCTCTTACATTCCTTGCCCTAGCAACAAGAAAATATCCTTAGCTGATGGCTCTCTAATGACTGCAGCGGGTCAAGGAGATGTTCAAATAAGCCCATTTATCACCCTTAAAAATGTCATTCATATTCCTAAATTATCTGTTAGTTTAGTCTCCATTAAAAAACTCATACACGATCTCTCATGCAATGTTATTTTTTCTAACAATGATTGTATCATTCAGAACCAACAATCGGGGAGGATGATTGGACATGCTGGAGGCTGTAATGGCTTGTATTACTTGGACAATCCAAATCTGCCATCAACCCTGGGAAATAGCAACTCTTTTTTCTTTGATTCAGTAAAGACCAGTAGGGAGAAGGTCTTCCTTCATCATTGTCATCTTGGACATCCTTCCTTTAGGGTCATAAAATTATTATTCCCTTCCCTTTTTAGCAAATTGGATGTGGCAAGTCTCAATTGTGAAGTGTGTGAACTTGCTAAACACAAACGTGTTTCTTTCCCTGTTAGTAATAATAAAAGCACTTTTCCCTTCTATTTAATTCATACTGATGTATGGGTCCCTCAAATGTCACAAATGTTTCTGGTGCTCGTTGGTTTATTACCTTCATAGATGATTACACTCCTGTCACATGGGTTTTCTTCCTAAAACAAAAATCTGAAGTAAGCTTTGTGGTTCAAAGTTTTTTCTCAGTGGTAAAAGATCAATTTGGTGTTAGCATTAAGAGGATTAGATCTGATAAGGCCAAAGATTACTTCAATCATGGGCTTATTTCTTTTGTCAAAAGGAAGGTATCATTCATGAGTCCTCTTGTGTTAAAACTCCTCAACAAAATGGGATTGCAGAGAGGAAAAATGGACACCTTCTTGACCAAACTAGAGCTCTCCTTTTTCAACATAAGGTTCCTAAAAGTTTTTGGAGGGAGGTTGTTCTCACTGTCTGTTATCTAATTAATAGACTACCTTCTAGTATTCTAGCTTCCAAAAGCCCTATGGACGTTTTGTCATCCTTTTATCCTAATATGTCCACATCCAACCACCTTGTTCCATGCATCTTTGGTTGTGTCTCTTTTGTCCATGTCCACAGTAGTGATAGAGGTAAACTTGATCCTAGAGACTTAAAATGTGTTTTCATAGGGTACTCATCCACACAAAAGGGATATAAATGCTATCACCCACCATCCAAAAAGTTCTGTCTCGTGATGTCACCTTTTTTTAGCACAAAAGTTACTTCTATAAAGATCATCTTCAGAGGGAGACTACACCAAATGAAGATGATATCCTTATGCTTCCTGACTTAAGCTTAGGACCAGAAATAAGGACTAAAAGTATAACAGTTGAGACTCAAGATGGGGCTAATGTAAGATTTGATAAAAATCTGGTTTATACAAGGAAGACAGAGACCATTCCAGAGTCTGTCCATGTTCAACCATCCAACCCAACATTACATGAGGTAACTATCCCTAATCCTTTAATCTCCAATGCATCAAACTCTGTTTTTCCAGATATACATGAATTTGAATCCAGTCCAGCATCCCTTTACGAGGACCTAGATATTCCAATTGCCCTTAGGAAAGAGACTAGGAAATGCCCTACCAAGCCATTGTACCCTCTAGCTAATTACCCATCCTTTAAAAACTTTTCACCTACCTGTAAAGCCTTCCTCACAAACTTAAACACCACAACCACACCTACCTCTTTATCTAAGGCATTGAGTGATAAAAAGTGGAAACAAGCTATGGACATGGAAATGGAAGCATTAGAAAAGAATAGTACTTGGGATTTGGTGGCTCTCCCGAATGGAAAAAGACCAGTTGGGTGAAGGTGGATATATATTATAAAATACAAGGCTAATTTGTACTCCATATGTCTCTTCACAAGACAACCTTGCAGATATTCTAACAAAGGGGCTGAACAGTAACAACTTCGAAAGTATTGTTTCCAAGCTGGGAATGGAAAATACCTATTCACCAGCTTGAGGGGGAGTGTTAGAATCTTTTTATTTGTATTATTTCTATTAAAGTCTTTGCTTTTATTGATTATATTTCTTCCTTATTTAGGAGATTATAATTATCAGGTATGATTAGGATATCCCTGAAATATAGGGATTCTTTCTTTAGGAGTTATTATTATAGTTCCTAAAATAGTTTTCTAGCATTGTATATATGGATTTGTAATCTCAGCATAATAAGATATACATTTTACCCTAAATTATGAGAGTATGAGTGTTTGATACATGAACACTAAATTTAGTCTAATTAAGGAATTGCAACAGAATATGAATTGTACAAATCTAGTGTAATCAAAATTTTCCTAAATATGGGTTTAATCTCTTATAATTATTGTAATTACACTACATGACTGTCTCTTTTGCAGTTGCTTCGCTAGATGCATCAACAAATGGGTTTAGTTCAGTAGCATATTATGTCTTTGATCAACAGATCTTTTTATTTTATTCTGGATAAATACGTTTTCTCCAACAGATCTGTCATTATTTGTTTTCCCAAGATAGTAGTACCATTTAAAATTTATCCTGATATGGAGTTTGGTGATTATTTTTCAGGTAACTTCTTATTTTCATTTAGACCCAAAATAGCAGAGGAGCTGATTAATTCTGAAAGTTCTCTTTCTTTGGAATGGTCGGATTATATTAAAGGTGGAAAAGCTGTTCATCTATCAGGAATATTTAATAAATTGAACTACAGAATTCGCAAGGCATTATTTGAAAAATCAGTCAAGTGTTCCTTTAGCACATCATGTTGCACCCTCAAGTCTGAGGGGAAGAATATTGCAAATATGCATTTTCTCATTCAAACAATTGCTACGGAAATCCCTATTGTACCCGAAAAGTCTGCTGCTGTGTTGAAAAATGATAATCCAACAGTTTCATTGCTAGAAAAGAAAGAAATATATCTTCTTCCTACTGTGCGGGTGACTAATTTATTGCATTCTGAGATAGATGTCATTCTAAGTGAAACAGGTATAAAATGAAAGCATTCACAAATATATTAGTTTTAATTCTGTATTAATTTTTAATGTTAATTATGGTGAAGATCAGTCAAATCTGGTTGGATATGACAAAATTGGGAAGCAGGCGATTATACCATGTGGTTCCACAGTTGACTTTTATGCCAATCCAGAAGTTATATACTTCACTGTGTCTCTACCTTCTTCCAATTCAAGTTCCAAGCCAGTAAATAGTGGAGACTGTATGAAGAAGTTTCTGAAGCAGAACAATGATGTCCATCATCTGGATATAAATTTGGACTTTGGAGGAAATTTTTTTGCAACCTTGAGATTGTACCGTGGAAACAGGGGCGTACTGGAGGTTATTCTGCTAGCCTTTGCTTTCATTCTGTGAATATATATAAGTGAAGTCTACATATATATATTGATTCAGTTACTCTAGTTTCTTACGAGTCCATCAATTTGCTTGCAGGTTGTCATTTTTACATCCTATTCCATTAAGAATGATACAGACTTTCAAATTTTTGTTCTTGAAACGAAAAGGTCTCCTTTATCCAGGTAATCCCACACCCTTTTTTATCAAATTAGCAGAAACATTAGAATCATCTATATAAATTCTTGCGTATGGTTTTTCTCTCCATGTACAGAATTGAATTAGAGAACTTAAATCTGGGTGTTCCTTCAGAGCTAGGTTTATGTTTGCCACCAAAGTCGACTAGTTCATGGTTCTTGAAGTAAGATGAGTTATTATTGTTCGCTTAATGATTTAATATGTTAAACAATGCTACCTAGATTTGCCTGTTTTATGATCTTTATTTTTCCAGTGTCTTATTGGTCTCTTTGTTTCCAGATCTGAAAGAGTGCTTCTGAAGTTGCTGGAGGACCATACATCTGAGGCATTGCTTGACTTTGGTTCTCTATCAGGCCTTGCAGAGATAAGCTTTGAAAAAGAAGAGGGATCTGGAATTAAATCAGTAACAAAGCTTGGAATTTCTATAGGTCCTTCTTTAGGAGAAATTGCTGTGCCATCACAAATGGTGACCTTGGTTCCACGATATGTAATTTGCAATGAATCTGAAGAATGTATCACCATTCGCCAATGCTATTTACAGGTATGCATTATGTATGTATAATGTACCTGTTCATTTATCTCTCTCTTTTCAGTAAGTGATTTAGCTGTCTTCAAGGATGAGGTGGCAGGTGTTATCTCCATTAGCAGCAAACAGCGAAGGCCACTACAGCTGAAGGAAGGATTTAAAAAGATGAGAGAGTTCAGTGTATTTGAGCATTTTATCAGAAAGCACAGAAGTTCTAGTGACAATACCTTGTTATATGTTCAGATTCAATTAAATGAGGCTGGATTGGGATGGTCTGGGCCAGTTTGCATAGCCTCTCTAGGACATTTTTTCCTGAAATTCAAAAAACAGACTAATGAAGTTACAATATCAGACAACAAAATGACACAATTCGCAGCTGTGCATGTGGTGGAAGAAGGTTCTACACTTGTTTCAAGGTTCTACAGGCCCCCAACTATGAGCCTGCCTTATCGAATTGAGAATTGTTTGCAAAGTCTATCAATAACTTACTATCAAAAGGTGCATAAGAGTTTTCTCTGTTTTATATTTTCCCTTTATCATTTACCTTTTTTCCCATCACATCATTTGAGAAATTTCCAGGGTTTGTTGGAACCAGAAGTTCTTGGACCTGCATGCAGTGCTGATTATGTATGGGATGATTTAACCCTTCCTCGAAGATTGGTTATCTGCATCAATGGTTGTCATTTGAACCTTGTTATAGACTATTTAAGTTAACAATTCTCCGTATAACTAATTTGGAGTGGTCCTTATGATTGGCAAAGTTAAAATTTAGTAAAGCTTTGTAAAATTTGCCTGAGATTAGTATATCATAAAATTTGGGTTTGGACCTAAACCAATCCTATAAACCTGACTCGTCAGATTAGAATAGCCCAAGCTTTACTAACTCTATTTAAGTCATAAGTTTGGGACTAAATTACCACCCTTGTGGTTGCAGTTAAGGCAACCTCCAAAGAGACCACAAGCGATGTGGGCTAGGGTTGACCACTACTAAGACAACTTTCTAGCATAGTACCTTAGCCACTAAAGTATTTGATGTTCCTAAATTGGAATATTTGATACCTTTAGCTATGATTACCTCTTAAAATTTGAACTTTGGGTCTAACTCAAACCAACAAAAGTGGTTTGCAAAACTACATATGATTTGTAAGTTATATTTATGTCATATCTATAGTCAATGTAAGACTAAATCACCACGATTAAGGTTGTAATTAAGGCAACCTCTAAAAGAGACTACAATTAAGACAACTTTTCAACACTCTCCTTAGACCGACAAAACTATTTCTCAAGGAGTTGAAGGTGATGTTGTGGTTTCTTATGTATTTGCACATGACTTACAAGTTCCAAATCTCCCACCCTTTTGAAAAGACCCAACATGTGGTATCAGAGCGAGCGGTTGGTTCAGGTGATCAACTCATGAGTATTGTTGTAGATTGGGTGAAGAATGCTTCCACTTGAGGAAGAGTGTAGCAATGTAGAAGATACTCACACTCACACTAGAGGGAGAGATTGTTGGAGTCAAGTGTGAGTTTGAGTTCTACATTTGGTAAGAATAGGCAAGAAGAGCAACATATAGAGCGAAAGCCACAAACTTATTTCCTTAAGGTAGTGTCATGGTTTCTTATATGGGTTTTCCCATGACTTGTATATCCTAAATCTACCTAGTGTCAACCCTTGAAAAAGCCCAACGGTTTTGTCATTGAAAACTATTCATGTGTGTTTTCAACATATATTTGTAATAATTTGGATTATTTGAAATTGCATCTAAACTACACACCAAATTCCTTTTTATTTGAGGTTGATTGTAAAAAGTATACAAGTGGTTATAGGAAATTTTATTCATATATACATGATATGATTTGCAACTCTAGTTTTTTAGATTTCATCTCTCCTTGGACAACTTTTTTGCATTTAGGAGTTTTGAAGACATCTTTTACAATTTTTGGGATCTCTACGTAACAATTGTAAATTGAAATTTGGCAAGTTTTCCATGACACAATTAAATAAGGGGTGGTGGTTGCATGATCTATCCTATTTCCAAATAGCAATAGGAAGGTAAAGATAAACTAATCCAATGGGTTTTGGAATGTGAAATAGATTCAAATTCACTTTCATTTAATTGTAAAATTTCAGGATAAGAATTATGTTGTGGGTCTTCTAAGTCTTAATGTTAGAGAATCACAATTCTTCTTTAGTGAACACATCTACCCATTGGTAATTAAAGTGTCAAAGGTTAGTTGTGATTTCTCTTTAGACATCTTTCTTAGAGGGACATTCTATTTGTGTTTTTCATGGACATATTAGATGCCATGTGTTGAGAGTCCCACATCACTTACCTCACTTGCTGTGCAAAAATAAGACTTATTTTATTATTCTGAATCATAAAAAATATATTCTCATACCCTCTATTTGTAATAATCTAATTCACCTAAAAAGAGAAATAGGGAAACTAGGAAGACTAAGAAAATAAAATAAAATAAAAGATTATGTATCTATTTCCTCTAATTAGGAAGATTCTAATGATATTATCTCAAATTACAACACTCCCCCTCAAGTTGGTAAATGAATATCAATCATTCCCAACTTTCCTACAAGATCTTGAAATCTACCCGGAGGAAGCCCTTTTGTAAAAATATTTGCTATTTGAAGTTTTGTGGGAACATGAGTTGTAATCACAAAGCCCCTGTCAAGATTATCTTTGATTAAATGTCTATCAATTTCAATGTGTTTGGTTCTGTCATGCTGTACTGAATTATGGGCTATGCTCATAGCAGACTTATTGTCACAGTGTAGTTGCAACGAGTTCTCCACTTTGACTTTAAGATCTCCAAAATGATTTTCATCCAGAGTCCTTCACACATTCCTTGAGCAAGGGCTCGAAATTCAGCTTCTACACTAGAACGGGATACTCTATCTTGCTTTTTGCTTCTCCATGTTACCAGACTATCTCCAAGAAATACACAATACCCAGAAGTAGATTTTCTGTCAGTAATAAAACCTGCATAGTCAGCATCAATATATATCTTCATAGTCAATGTGTCTTCCCTTTTGAATAATAGCCCCTTTCCTGGACTTGACTTCAGGTATTGGAGAATTTTGTCAACTGCTTGCATGTGTCTCTCTCTTGGACCATGCATAAATTGGCTCACTACACTCACAGCATAAGCAATGTCTGGTCTTGTGTGTGATAGATAAATCAATTTTCCCACCAATCTGATATTAGGCCTTTTCTATAGGAGCACTTTCTTCACTTCCAATTCTGTGATTCTGTTCTATAGGAACTGTTGAGGTTCTACATCCCAACTTTCCTGTTTCTTTGAGGAGATCAAGTACATATTTCCTTTGGGAGATGAAAATTCCGTTCTTGGAGTAGGCAACCTCTATTCTAAAAAAATATTTGAGTTTTCATAGGTCTTTCATTTCAAATTGAGCTTCCAAATTATCTTTTAATGCCAACTTTTCTTTTTCATCATCTCCTGCAATAATCATATCATCCACATATACAAGAAATAGAGTGAGTTTACCTGTAGAAGAGTGCTTTATGAATAGAGTATGATCTCCTTGGCTTTGTTTGTATCCCAAGGAAACCATTGCTTTTGTAAATCTTCCAAACCATGCTTTAGGGGATTTCTTAAGACCATACAATGCTTTCTTCAGGAGGCATACCTTGTTTCTTTCATTTTTCACTTCAAAACCTGGGGGAATCTCCATGTACACTTCCGCATCTAGATTTCCATGAAGAAAGGCATTCTTCACATCTAGCTGGTGTAAGTCCCATACAAAATGGGCAGTCAAAGCGAGAATAACTCGAACCGTATTCATCTTTGCCACTGGGGCAAATGTCTCCTCATAGTCAATCCCATATGTTTGGGTATATCCTTTTGCCACCAATCTAGCTTTATATCTTTCTATTTCCCATCTGTCTTATGTTTCACTGTGAATATCCATCTACACCCTACTGCCCTCTTGTCTATTTGGCTTATCAACAATCTCCTAAGTTGAATTTCTTTCTAATGCATTCATCTCTTCTTTCATGGCCTTCTGGATTGAGGTAGGAATTTCTGTGGCATCAATGGCAGTATTAAAACTTCTATGCTTATCAGAGAGGTTGTTAGTGCAAACATACTGAGAATTAGGATATTTAGCACATGATCTTATTTCCTTTCTGAATGCAATGGGTAAATCCTCAGTAATACTTACCTCCTCCTCATTGATATCTTCAGGCATCCTCACCTCCAGATTAAACAATTTTTCTTGCTCGAGATTCGAACTGGGTTGTTTTTCTCTTTCATATTTTTTGCCAAAAAATCTGTCTTCTTCCTCATTGTGGACAATGGTAGCTTCATTGCTCAGGTCTTGGGCATCCTGCAAAGACAAACATGGTAATGACAAGAAGGAGACTTCATCCACTTAAAGTGCTTTCTCCCCCTGAAGTAGTGGACTGACATAATAGGATTGTGTTTCATGAAAGGTTACATCCATGGTGATAAAGATGCGACGACTCTGAGGATGATAACATTTGTACCCTTTTTTATTAGAAGGATACCCAATAAAGACACATTTAAGAGCTCTGGGATCTAATTTACCACGGTGAGGATGATGAGAGTGAACAAAAACAACACATTCAAACACTCGACTAGGTAGACTCGTTGTTAGGGAAGAAAAAGGAACAAAAGACAATAGAGACTCTATAGGACTAATGTCATTTAAGATATAAGTGGGTAACTTGTTGATGAGATATGTGGCAGTTAACACAGCTTCTCCCTAGTAATTTTTTTGGAACAGACATTTGAAAAAGAAGAGTTCTAGTTACTTCAAGAAGATGACGATTCTTTCTTTCAGCAACCCCATTTTGTTGAGGGGTGTTAACAGGTTAGTTCATGAACAATACCATTATGACACAAAAAATTCAGAAATTCATGATTCACATATTCAGTACCATTATCAAACCTAATTCTTTTGATATTTTTTCCAAATTGATTTTGGACAAGACGGAAAAAATTAACAAAAATTTGAAAAACTTCGGATTTATTTTTCATAAGGTATGTCCACGTGACACGGGTACAATCGTCAATAAAAGTAACGAACCATTTGACTCCGGAAATAGAATCTATGATAGGACCCCAAACATCAGAGTGAATTAAATCAAATGGAGAAATACTCTTTTTATTACTAATAGTATAAGATGCATGATGGTGTTTTGACAATTGACAAATATCACAATTAAAAGACTCAACAGACTCCTTGGTAAACAAATGGAGAAACATTGACTTGATAAGACTAAATGAAGGATGTCCAAGCCTTTGATGATGTAACCATATTTGGGATTTTGCCCATGTCTCAGATGTAGCGTGTTGACTCATGATTTGTGTGTTGCTTTGGTCATCAAACTCTAAAAAATACAACCCACTTTGCTCCTTACAAGTTAAAATCGTCTTCCCCGTGGCAAGGTCCTGAAAAACACAATAAGTTGGAAAAGATGTTACTGAACAATTTAAATCCTTTGTGAGTTTTTGCACAGAGATAAGACTATTAGCTAATTGAGGAACATGTAAAACATCCTTTAATATAATAGATGAGTCCAAAATTATATTCCCAGAGCCGCATATAGGTATACCTTGACCATTCGCAACTTTAATAAGTTGTTTGTTGTTGCTTTTTCCATGAGTCGAAAGACCCACTAAAAGGTGTCATATGATCAGTTGCACCCGAATCAAGGATCCAAATATCTTGAGACACATGACCAACAATATTGAGACAAATCTTACCTTTTATGGATAGAGTACATGATCCAGAGGACTTACTCATTGATTCTACCATTGCTTCCAAGCGTTCGAGTTTCTCCTTATAAGCTTTCATATCAAGATCTGGTGGTGTGTGTGAAGGACTAGATGGATTGGTGGCTTCCCATTCTGAGGTAGTATGATTTACCCATCTTTGAGTAGACCCTTTGTTGTTTCCCATGCACTCGAGAACATTCTTTCTTCCATGGAGTTTGAAGCATATTTCCTTTGTATGTCCAGATCTTTTATAATATGAACAATAGTCCCCATGAGTACCTTTTTCAAACGTCTTTCCCCCAGCATTTGTGCCCTTGTGGACTCCCTTTCCAGTTGTAATGGCAGAGCCTGTGTTGGAGATCCCTCCATTAAGCATGACAGTTCTCCGATTTTCTTCTCCTCTTACCATAAAAAAAACTTCTGAGAGGGATGTTAATTTTTCTCTTCGAAAAATTTGAACCCGGATTGGGTCGTACTCATGATTCAGGACTGGAGAAATTTTAAGATTCTTTCCCTTTCAATGAATTCAGCAAGAGCGGCAACATCTGTTTTCACATCTTTATTGTTTGGATCTGATCGAGTTACATCCAAAGACCATTCAGGATTCCGTGATATTCTGATAGAGACAGGGAGCCCTATTTTGTATTAAATATCATGTTCTTGATGTCATAGTAAGCAGCAAGATCCTTTTTTAAAGAAAAGGTACTCTGTAAATCATCCCATATTTCTTTTGCAGAAGAATGAAACATATAATTTCTCCTTATCTCAGGAATCATGTATTGCCACATCCAAGTCATGATTAATGAATCTTCATTGTCCCAAATTGAAAAATGAGTGTCGTCTGGTCCTAGACCTCCTCTATCTATGTGATCAAGTTTTGAACGACCCTTGAGAACCCTTCGAATAAATTGGCTCCAATGTAAGTAATTCTGACCATCCAACCAACAGGTACTTCCTATATTTGTTAGGTCATTAGGTACCCCAAAGGAATACTTTTTACTTCAGACATCCCGTACCCATGAAAAGGAACAAAACTTCAAACTCAGATCTACTCAAATATAGGCCAAACAGGTCGTCACCAACCCTAGGAACAGACTCAGGAGGCTCCGACGACTCCTCTGTGGCAGCGGCGGCGAGTGGGTCACACCAAGAAAAAAGGGGAAGAACTTAAAACTCATATCTACTCAAATATAGCCCAAACGAGTCGTTACCGACCTTAGGAATAGACTCAGGAGGCTCCGGCGACCTTATCTGTGGGATACACGCACCGGCGACGGTGGCGGCGTGTGGCGATGCGTGGCGGCTCCTCTCACGGAGTGACTTCCGGCGTTGTGATCGCCGGTGTTGGCCGCACCTTTCTGCCCTATCAACGACTCAATCGGCGAGAGCGGCAGCGGCAGTGGTCGGACAGCGGCGGCGCTGCGACTATTGTAGCGGAATGGAGCCCCAAGATTAGGAGCTCTGACACCAAGTTGAAAATAAGACTTATTTTATTATTCTCAATCATAAAAAATACATTCTCATACCCTCTATTTGTAATAATCTAATTCTCCTAAAAAGAAAAATAGGAAAACTAGGAAAATAAAAGATTATGTATCTATTTCCTCTAATTAGAAAGATTCTAATAATATTATCTCAAATTACAACAGTATATTTGTTGGGCACTAGAATATTTAATGATATGGTGGCGTTGTTTTGTTGTTAAGTTGTAAGATACTATCTTGAACAATATGATTGTAATGTTTTGTTGTATTATTAAGCCCTCTCTTTCAGTCTAAAGCAGTAGTGGTACCGGAGGGATCAAGTAATAATCTAATAGTATTTTTAATTTTTGTTGTAGATAGCCTTCAATTACGAGAGATTAAATTGGATAAGGTGCGAGCATGGAAACCATTTTTTAAACTTGGGCAGCAAAGGGTATTAGCTCCCCGTTTGCTTTTGGACAGAAGATCAAGAGATCAGATGATGAGTTTCAGTCGTCATAATGGCCTGGAAATGGAAAAAGTGGGGTATGAAATATATGCAGAGGGTCCAACAAGAGTTCTGCGAATTTGTGAGATCCATAATAGTTTCAAGATGGATACAGTTATTAATTTGTGTGCAAAAGTTCAATTGAGAGTTTCTCAGTTTGCAATTCACCTACTTGAACATGTAAAACAGGTATTCTTGCTTCTATTAGGTGTTTTAATCTATCAACATCTACTATCTGTTGAATGTAGTTGAAGTTGTACTTTCCATGTTTAATATTTTTGTGTATTGTGCATAAAATATAATTTAGTTTTGGAGCAAAAGGTATATAGTGTCTCTTGAATGCTGTCATATTGTACTCAACGTTTCAAAGTATGTAGATTGTAGGGTCTCGAGTCCATCCATCCAAAGAAAAATGAAAATGGAAAGTAGTATCTTAGATACATCTATAATTACTGATTTTATATGGATAGCGTTGTAGTGGGTCAATCACAAACATTGACAATAGTAGTGATTGTGAAGTTTTAGTGGCGCGAAATATTTCCTTGAAAAAGGGATTTGATTTTTTCTAGTTTACAATATGTTGTCATATTCAATTCACAGTGAAAGCACAACAGGTAGGATTATGCCTCTTTCCCCCCCTATGTTTTAAACTTCACCCTTTTGTTCTGAAACATTTGCACTCTTGCTAATTTCTACTGATTTTGCTGAGCTTTTTTTTTCTTAAGGAGGAAGACAACAATGAGTGCAAAGATTTTACTCCAATTGTAATTGCAAAGCTTGGGAATCTGCACGTGATTACTGTTTCTAATAATAATCAAACATATAACCAATTCAGTTTACAGGTAATGTCTATAAAATACTTTACCCAAGTTCTTAACTAACTTGATTCACCTTTTTTGTTCATACCAAGTCTCAAGACAGTATTTCTGTCAAAGAAATTATTGATACTATCCTATTCATTATTAATCCAGTACATGAATTTGGAGCTTAAGTGGAATGGAGCTCCTTTTGCATCAATGCTTCGCAGACATCAACTAGATTACAGTGACTCCAATGATAGTGTACTAAAGATTGTTTTTGTTGTACTTACGTCATACTCCAACGTTAAGCAATTTAGATACTCATCAATTTTTCTTCAGGTAAAGTAGAATACTAGTTTTTTCTCCAACCCTCCCCCATCTTTCTAGAATTTTGTTTACTTTTAAGCTTTTTAAATTGTTAGAAGTCAAGAATTTTCCATTTTAAAGAATGAATTCACTAATTCCATGTGTGCGCTGGTATTGTTCTTATATGATTTGACTTATTGTTTTGTTTAGCCGATTGATTTGAATCTTGATGAGGAGACATTGATGAAAGTTGCATCATTTTGGAGAACTTCTCTTAGTGACTCTGAGAGTCAGCGATTTTACTTTGACCATTTTGAAATCCATCCAATAAAGGTTTACTTCTTCATTGGAGTTTATCTTTCATTTAATTTGAATGTTTTGGCTTAAGTTATATTTTTGAATATATTTTTGTATTTTGTAGATCATTGCAAGCTTTATCCCTGGGGAATCACGTTCAAGTTACAACTCAACGCAGGAGGCTTTGAGATCCTTAATTCATAGTGTGATAAAGGTTGTCTAACATTTCTTCATTAGCCTATTTTCTTAAACATGATGTATACTTGTGTAGTTAGTCATGATAAATCCTTATTTTTCTCAACAGGTACCTCCCATAAAAAACATGGTAGTAGAATTGAATGGCGTCCTGATTACCCATGCTCTGATAACAATACGTGAATTATTTATTAAATGTGCACAACATTATTCATGGTAAGCCTGTGACAGGCTTTCTTTTCAATTTTGTATCAAATTCATGACTAAAAATGGAAGAGTTTCTCCAGGTATGCAATGAGGGCCATATATATTGCTAAAGGAAGCACTTTGCTTCCCCCAGATTTTGTTTCTATTTTCGATGACTTGGCTTCATCATCCCTTGATGTATTCTTTGATCCATCTCGTGGATTGGCAAATCTTCCAGGACTCACCTTAGGTATACTATATGCTCTATTAGCTTCTTGTATGCTCCACTTTTAAGAACCTAGAAATAGATTAAGTTTTCAGTAAAAGATATTAAAGAGAAGTGAAAAAATGAGTTGCAATTTTTTTATTAAATTTTTAAATAGACACCAAGGGTATTCTATGCTATGTTCTTATTAAGCTTGTTGCTTCCTCTTCTTCCCTTACTCTCAAAGCATACTATGATGTCGGTTGAGTTGATGATTGTAGATCTACATACGGGGAAGTTATATACCTAGGTCACAATTTGGTCTCTTGGTGGTCTAAGAATCAAGAAGTGATTATTAAATAAAGTGTAAAGGCTGAATATTGTAGCTCAGCTCAAGCAACTGCAGAAATCTTTGGACTGATACTCTCATTTTTGGTTCCCATCATCTAGTGTGACAATTAGATTATTGTCTCCATTTCCCTCAATCACATTCATCATCCCTCTTCATCCCTATGCTAAACAAATGAAAATTGACCTCTATTTTTTCAAGAAAAGTGATGAAGAATCAGCTTACTGTTTTTGGCACATTCCTACTCAAGAACAATGGACTGTTAACTAAACCTATCTCTTTAACACAATTTTAGTTTCTTAGACACAAACTCCATGGGGCTAGGTTTTATCAATGTCGCCCTCTGTAAGTGTTTGGGGAAGGGGAGTGAATACTGCATTCCACATGTTAATTGTATTTTATATCTGGGCTTGAGCCCATCTCAATGTATGCTAGACTATGTATTATATATATGTGTTTCTGTAACATCCCAAAAATACAGTAATAAACCATATAATAGAGTTAATTACATTTAATATTATATCAGTTCAGTCTTACACTAAACAACGTACGCTTACGGCCGAACAGCCTTACATAAGCTTTCCAACTAAACGGTACAAGATAAGAGAAAACATGACCGAACGGTTTACAAAAGTCAAATACCAAACGGTCAGATAACAACAAAGAGAGGAGGTGACCGAACGATCACCTCATAATAAACTACTATCTACTAACCGAACATCCTACGCTTCGACCTTTACTTCCACTTCGACCAAGTTTTCTTCTTCCAGCGCCTCTTCCAGCAGCGCATCTCCTTCTGCTCACATCCACACGGATGATCATTGCAACGACAAGACGAACGCACAAGACAAGACAACACAAGGAAAACACAGGGTAAGCTTATGTAATTTAATTCATGCATCAACATATATGTTAAACAATCCAACACACAAGAGCATTTAAACACATGTATCACTACGAAGCCTATTACTAGACTGACCGTCCGGACTGTATGAAATCTGTGTAGCTACAGGCGTTCGTGCACCCGGGTGATGTAGTAACTGGGATACACTCAACAGCTGCCACCCGAGGTTAGCCCTATCTGTCCAAAGTACCCCTAAGGACTAGGACCTCCTGCCGTTCCCACACATGACCTACCCTCCTCTACGTGAAGACGAGTACTCACGGAACATCAGGATGAACGGCCAGCTTAGCATGCCCACAGTCATACTTTACCAAATCCAGTATTCATACATGAGTCGTTCCTCCCCGGAACGCTCGTTCATATTCCACAACATTTCCAAATCACATTTTCTTCATCTTTCATTAATAAAGATCTCAGTTAACTATCTCGTACAAAGATTCCAATAAACTTTAAAATAACGAACGTTCAACCTGAACTGAGAACAAGATCGAACACGTGGAGCGAACACGAGATATCTCAAATTTTGAACTAGATTAATATCAAGGGTTGATACCGAATTGAGAGATAACGAGTACAGTAATATATTCCAAGAACGAATGGGACGAACGTCAATTTCAACGTTGAGTCAATTAGATGAACGGACTCTTGAGAACTCACTCAGAACATTAAAAGACTAAACCAAGAATGTGGACTCTAGGGTGAAACCAATGAATAAAGATATTTCAAGGCATTCAAAAACCGGTACTTAGAGTGATTCTTCGGAAGAAACCGAACACTTGTGTTTAATTGAGTTTAGTATCAAGAAATCAAAATGTCAGTCAAAGACTGAACAATATAGAGAGCGAACCCTAGAGGGCTTAAAGGAACGCTCGTATTAAAAAAAAATTAGCTTAAGGAAATGGAACGAGTGCCTGGTATAAGACTGAGCACTACTCAGTACGAGCGCTTGGTGTAAGACCGAACACCAATAAACTTAACATAAAAAGGCTTGATAACATAGCACGATAATATTGAAGTAGTGTTTACGAACAATAAAATATACAATTTCATATATACTTAGATTTATAACCGAACGTTAATACCCAACTGTGCTTGACCGAACGCTCATGCACAGTATTATGAAGTGAAGACGCTCGTCCTCAACTAGGATTCTTCCCAAATGAAAGAATCCACTACAAATCCAAATTCACTAGAAAACCGAACGGTTAAGGACCGTTCAGTAACGTACGTACTCTTTCTTAGGAGAATTTCATATTCAAAATTCATCTATATTCAAACTCATTTCTTAACATACAACTTCATAACTTTCCACATTCATATCATAATCACTTTCATATTTCATAACATCCAAACATAGAGATTTCATATATTTCATGCATCAGAACATAGCATAGCCATATTTCATTTCCAGTCATCAAATCAACGAACGTTCATACAGCACAGTAAACATACAGATTAAATTAAATAAGCTTCCCTTACCTCGATACGTGAATGAACGTCCTAAAGGTAGGTTTTGGTTCGTCCGACTACAAATCTTTCTACTCTCAACAATCAACAACTCTTCAAACTAAACCAAACAACATGAAACCAAAAATAACTTAGACTACATGCCCGCATGCAACCAGAACTTGATTTGCATGTAGCGGAAGACGAACGACTAAAGACAGATACACTTACCCATTCAAACTTGAAACTTGTTCGGTTCAAAATGAAGCTTGGGACGCTGGAAGTGCTTCCACGGTGCCTAAACGGTGATCGGAAAAGAGAAAGGGTTTTGGTAGAGAGAAGGGGAAGTTTCTAGAGAGAAGGAGGAGAATTTGAAAGATCAGGATTTTTGGAGAAGATGAGTGCATACAGAGAGCGTGACGCGGTTTTCAGAAAAATCAGTTTTGTTTAAAACGAACGTCCGCTCGTCTGCTGACACCTGCATTCCACTATCTGATTTTTGAATCCTCGTTGATTGACACCTGGCGTCCGAGCAGAGGGGTTTTGGGTGCGTTTTAATAAGGTCTGACAGTTTCTGGGTTTTATAATAAGCTCAAGGAATTCCATTGCACATGACTCTCTCTACATGGTATCTAGGGCCTAATCCAAATTTGTGCCTTGCCGATGGACCCACAGTCCATTAGTGCTGAATTTTTTCTGATTTTTTTCTAGAAGTTGTCTTTTTCTAATTTTCTTCCCTCTTCATCATACATCTTTTTCTGTCAGTTTTTTCCCATTTTATAAGGTTTCTGCTGTTGAAATTGCTGCCATTAGCTACTACAACCTAAACCTCACTGATGGAGTTGCATTGTCCGAACAACTCTAGTGTTGTTGATCTCACATCTGTCAAAGCAGCAACCTGCTATTGTGTACACATATTACTTGCAGCTTTCACTGCCTCAATGTCTTTTCTCCTGATCTAGTCTTGGTTTGGTCATTGCGAACCACTCTCTTCTCCTTTTTGTGGATGTTCATCTGTCTCCTCCAAGTGACCCATGGCTTTCCCACTACTAATTGGGATGAATCTCTCTCCATTGACAAGTTAGATGGTAGTAATAATGATGTTTAAGCCTCTGATATTAAGCTCTTGCTTAAGAAACAGGATTGAGTTGGCCATCTTATTGAGACCATTAATGAAACTGGTCACCCTTTCTAGACCAAAGATAATGCTTAAATTTGTAATGTTCTTAAGTTGACTATTCATCTTTTCTTGAAGCAGATATTTCAAGCCATGAGACATGTTGGGGTTTGGAAGGACACTCGGTTGTTGTACACCAATGATAATGCCTCTATGTTTTTTACCAATCTCTTGAGTATCATAGCCCCTCACAACATATATGTCTCCATGGTTGTGTACTTGGGAAAAGTTCATGGTTTTTTACTTGATGTTGTACTATACTTTTTCTCCCTTCTATTTCCAATAACAATGTCCTAGGGTCTCTATTGATTTTATTATCTCTGTCATATCACTTGTTTTCTTGATTGTGTCATTTCATTCACTAAGTACTTAAGTTGTTGATGAACATTCTATTTGCATAAGCAGATCAAACAAGATTTCACAACTAATGTAGATCGTATTCATAGGGGCATTGGCATTTAATTTCATTTTCAATTTTCATTTCAGAATTAGGTCTTTGGATTTTGAGGGATCATTCTAATGTCTAGGATTGGTTAATTTTTAATTTTTCTTCCTAGTTCATTATTTACTATTGAATTCATGATTGTTTGTAACAACAAAACAATACGAATTCCTAAACGTATAGGCACTATATTTTGTCCTAAACAACCAAATACCTATACTATTTTGTTACCTCATCAACTCTTGAAGTATTTTTATCTGCATGTTTTGTTTGCTATATTAGTCATAGTCTTGGTAAATTGTTAGCTCAATCACATAAGTATGACCTTTTAGGCTTTCCTCGGTTTCAAAATGGGTTTAAGTTTTTCTCATCCTCCCTTTGTTGTTATTTGATTTCAGCGTATGTCACATTCTTTGAATCTTGTCTCTGTATTGGATCTAATTCCCTTTCTTTAGAGACTATCTCCATACCCACCATTATCTCTTTGGTCTTTGATACATATAGTGTCCTGGATGCAATGGAGGTTGTTCACATGGTGGTCATTTTGGTTGACGAAGAGTTTTGTCCTTTTAACTTGTCCTTGTATCCATCGCCAAATCTAGTCACATAGTAAATCTTGGTTTAACCCTTCATCACCAAGCATCCTCACCCCTAAAATGTTGCTAGCATGCCTTTGTTGTTGCAGTATAACTGATCAACAACATCTTCATAGAAGAACTGGATTATTACTTCTTACAAGTTTCCTGTTTTTCTTCCTATCCCTAATTACAACCATACAACAACCGTAACTAACTTTTGCTCGCAAGAGTGCTTATTTCTTGGCTACTTTACTAACACAAAGGTTATAAATGTGTTACGCCCAGTACAAAATTGATCATTTCCAAGGAGTTTAGTCTTAAACGAGTTCCGCTACCCATACTCAACCTAACTTCCTCCTTTCGCTGTCCATCAATGCAAACTTTCCTCATTCTCTATCTCATTAATCCCACAGCAGTCCTGACAAATCATTGACCCTCTGTCTAATGTTCCTAACCCCAATGTCTCTCCTTGTTCGTGTCCAATAGATCAGTCCTATCCTTCACCCTCTAATGTCAATACTCCACCAGAACAACCCACATCTCCCTGTCCCTAAAACATTCATCCCATTCTTCTCCTCATCCACTTGGAACCAAACACTTCCAAACCAGCCTTAGAAGACACCAACTAGCTTGATGCCATGAAAGCTGAATTTACTATCCTTCAAGTTAATAACAGTTAGACTCTTGTCATTCTTTCTTCTAACAGGAAACCCATTGATTGCAAATGGGTTTTATGTAAAAGAAACTGTTCATGGTTCTTTGAATAAATATACGACATGATTCATTCTAAAGGGTTTTAATTAACTTTATGGCTTTGTTATCAGTGAGACATTCTCTCCTATTATAAAACCTGTCACTATTCGGATTATGTTCACACTGCTCTTACTTATGGTTGGTCTTTGGAGCAATCAATGTTAATAATGTCTTTCTTAGAACAAATGTACATGATAGGGCCCCTTGGTTATGAAGTTTGTAATAAATCTCTTATTTTGTCCACTGCAAGTTGCGAACTTCAACATCAACCCACTGCAATCCAGAAAATTTGTGATCCGGAGTAGACACAAGCTCTGAAACAGAGAAGATCATGAACACATATGATATTGCATGTAATTTTGTCTACCATTAGTGTAGTTCTTACGAGTGCTCTTGAGAAATTATGTGAGCTGTCCTTAGCTTAGGCGGTTAGTTTAGATGTAACCTCTTGCAGTGGCTATATCTACACTCTTGCTACTTAGTCCCGGTTAATGCGATGAATTTCGTTTTTTTTATGAAATTACATCTCTAAATATTTTCTCTGAACCATTAATATTCATGGTCAAGGAATTGTTGCAAAAGGCTTTACTGGATGTCTCAAGGAATGGAAGGGTTACCTTTGCCTTCTGCCATGATAAAAAATGGCCCATTCTAAACTCGTGCTTATTCTCAAAACTCATTTATTTCTCAGTTAAATTGTCTATAATTCATGCAGACTGATGTTGTGTCTACTGTTTTGAATTACATTAGAACAAGAATTCCCACTTTTCTCCTTATAATTTGTTAGATGTTAAGTTGTGTGTTTCTGTTAATTGGGCTTAGCCCATTCTGTATTTAGGGTTTAACCCTTATCTTACATTATAAATAAACTACCCTATGTGTATGCTAAACACATAAGGGAGATTTCTCCTAATCTTCTTCACTATATTTAACATGGTATCTAGAGCACAGGAATAGTTCCAGTCAACTCCACGGTCTCCGGCACCATCACTGCCGCTGTTGTCGCAATCGCCGCCGCTGCCGTCGCCGCCGCCGTCGCCGCCGCCGCCGCCGGAGTTCCAGAATCGACCGGCGACCACACCATCGGAAGCGTCTCGGCCGGGCGACCACCGTCGTACGAAGATCGCGGCGAACGGACCTCTCACGCGCCTCCACGCGCCGCCGCAAAAGTCGCCGCTGCCGCCGCTGCCGCCGCGCGTGCCGGCGCGTCGCCGGAGCTTTCTGCCGCCGATCAGCACCGCCGTGATCGCCTCCTCGCCCTCTTTCTGGATCTGTGGTCGTTGCGTCAATCGGAGCATTTTGAATTTTTAGGGTTTCTCCCTCTCCATGGCTGTCCACCTTGATGATCGGAGTCGGTCTCGCCAACCAGGTAAAGGACGTCCAAAATGTGACCACTGTGGCAAGCTAGGCCACAAAATTGATAGATGTTATGCACTTCATGGACGTCCTCTTCGACCTATAGCAATGGCTAATTCTGATCCACCTCCCCGATCACCGTCTGCAGACCATCCTACTTCATCAAATACCATGAATAACCCTTTACTCTTTCAGGAATTTCTCAGATGGTATGAGGACCGTCAGCACTCTAGTTCCACTACATCTGCTTCTGTTACACGCACAGGTACTCCTTTTGTCGGTCTGACTCACTCTCTCGGATCTTGGGTCCTTGACTCAGGTGCCACCGATCATATCACTGGTAACAAGTCCTTGTTTTCTTCCTTGTCATGTCCGGCTAATTTACCTTCGGTAACGATGGCTGATGGGTCTCGAGTCTCATCTCATGGTATTGGTACTGTTCATATTTTTCCGTCCATATCCATTGATAATGTACTTTATGTCCCTGGGTCTCCTTTTAACTTATTGTCCGTAAGTCGTCTAACTCGTTCCCTTAATTGTGTTATTTCATTTACCAAAGATTCTGTTTGGTTGCAGGACCGGAGTTCGAAACACATGATTGGCACAGGATGTGAGTCTCATGGCCTATATCATCTCAGCCCTTCTCCACATGCTGGCGTAATCATGGAGTCACCATCCCTTCTTCATGCTCAGTTAGGTCATCCCAGTCTTGCCAAACTGCAGCAACTTGTTCCGAGTCTGTCCAAATTATCAAGTTTGTCGTGTGAGTCTTGTCAGTTAGGTAAACATACTCGTAGTTCCTTTCCTCGTAGTGTTTCACAACGAGCGTCATCCCCCTTTTCATTGGTTCATTCTGATATTTGGGGACCTAGTCGTGTTAAGTCAACTTTAGGATTTCAGTATTTTGTTACCTTCATTGATGACTATTCCAGATGTACTTGGTTGTTTCTCATGAAGAATCGTTCTGAGTTGTTTTCTATTTTTCAAACTTTTTTCAATGAAATAAAAACTCAGTTTGGGGTTTCTATTCGCACTTTACGTAGTGATAATGGTCGTGAATACCTTTCTCAACAGTTTAAACATTTTATGGCTTCTCATGGCATTCTTCACCAAACCTCATGTGCTTATACCCCTCAACAAAATGGGGTGGCTGAGCGCAAGAATAGACACCTTATTGAAACAACTCGTACCCTTCTCATTCATGGTCAAGTACCCTCACGTTTTTGGGGTGATGCTGTTCTCACGGCATGTTATCTTATCAACCGCATGCCATCTTCCGTCCTAGCAAACAAAATCCCTCATTCTATATTATTTCCTCAAGACCCTCTACATCCATTACCTCTTAGAGTTTTTGGGTCTACATGTTTTGTTCATGATTTTAGTCCTGGTCTTGATAAGTTATCTCCTAGGTCTCACAAATGTGTCTTCTTAGGATTTCCACGGTCACAAAAGGGCTATAAGTGTTTTTCCCCTTCCCTCAATCGTCATTTTATCTCTGCTGATGTCACTTTTGATGAATCTTCTTTTTACTTTACACATTTATCTTCTAGTTCTGTACCTCTCCCTGTTACTGTTGATATTCCTCTTATCTGTGATCCTCCTGGTGATGCTCCACCCATTTTGTCTCCTTCTTTAGACTCTCATTCACCACAGGATCGTCCTTCACCACCACCCCTTCAGGTTTATCGTCGCCGCAATTGTCTCCCTCATGACTCACTTCCAGTGCCGCCTCCTGTGTCTCCTCCGGCTCCAGCAACTGAGTCTGACTTGCCTATTGCCCTCCGTAAAGGTATACGCTCTACCCGTAACCCTTCCCCCCATTATACTGTTCTTAATTACAACAGATTATCTCCATCTTTTTATACTTGTCTCTCATCCATTTCTTCTGTGTCAATTCCCAAATCTGTGAGTGATGCCTTAACTCATCCTGGTTGGCGTCAAGCTATGATGGATGAATTAAGTGCTTTACAGGACAGTGGAACTTGGGAGCTGGTCCAATTACCATCTGGAAAGTCTGTTGTTGGTTGCAGGTGGGTGTATGCTATCAAGGTTGGTCCTGATGGCACGATTGATCGTCTGAAAGCTCGACTGGTTGCCAAAGGCTACACACAGATTTTTGGTTTGGATTATGGTGATACTTTTTCTCCAGTGGCAAAAATGACCTCTGTTCGCCTCTTCATTGCCATGGCCGCTCTTCGCCAATGGCCTCTTTACCAACTTGATGTCAAAAATGCTTTCCTCAATGGTGATTTGCATGAAGAAATTTATATGGAGCAACCGCCTGGCTTTGTTGCTCAGGGGGAGTCATCTGGATTGGTATGTCGGCTTCGCAAATCCTTATATGGCCTAAAACAGTCTCCTCGGGCCTGGTTTGGTAAATTCAATTGTGTTGTTCAACAATTTGGTATGTCTCGCAGTGAAGCGGATCATTCAGTGTTCTATCGCCACTCGAGTGCTGGATGTATCTACTTAATAGTGTATGTCGATGATATTGTTCTCACAGGAAGCGACTATCTTGGCATCTCTCAGATGAAACAACACCTTTGTCATCATTTTCAAACCAAAGATCTTGGCAAACTCCGGTACTTTTTGGGTATTGAAGTAGCACAATCCAATGATGGTATTGTCATATCTCAGAGGAAGTATGCGTTAGACATCTTGGAGGAAACAGGGTTAATGAACTGTAAATCTGTTGAGACACCTATGGACCCTAACATCAAACTCCTACCAAATCAGGGGGAGCCTTTCTCAGATCCTGAACGGTACAGAAGACTAGTTGGTAAATTAAACTATCTTACTGTTACGCGTCCTGACATTTCTTTCGCAGTTAGTATGGTGAGTCAATTTCTAAACTCCCCATGTGAAGACCATTGGGATGCAGTTGTTCGCATACTGAAGTATATTAAAAGATCACCTGGAAAAGGTTTGCTATATGGCCCTAACAACGATACAAAAATTGTTTGTTATTCAGATGCTGATTGGGCTGGTTCCCCTTCTGATAGGAGGTCTACTTCTGGATATTGTGTCTCTATTGGTGGCAACCTGATATCTTGGAAAAGTAAGAAGCAAAGTGTTGTGGCAAGGTCCAGCGCAGAAGCAGAATATAGAGCTATGGCATCTGCTACTTGCGAGCTTGTGTGGCTTAAACAATTACTTAATGAATTGAAATTTGGAGATGCCACTCACATGACACTTATATGTGATAATCAAGCTGCTCTTCATATTAGCTCTAACCCTGTCTTCCATGAGAGAACCAAGCACATTGAAGTTGATTGTCATTTTATTAGAGAAAAAATCATATCCGGAGATATCAAGACTGAGTTCGTTAACTCAAGCAACCAGTTGGCAGACATATTCACCAAGTCCTTACGAGGACCTAGAATTGACTATCTTTGTAACAAGCTTGGAACATATGATTTATATGCTCCAGCTTGAGGGGGAGTGTTAGATGTTAAGTTGTGTGTTTCTGTTAATTGGGCTTAGCCCATTCTGTATTTAGGGTTTAACCCTTATCTTACATTATAAATAAACTACCCTATGTGTATGCTAAACACATAAGGGAGATTTCTCCTAATCTTCTTCACTATATTTAACATAATTTGTATTTTCTGTTTGGTGTTTCTGTTTACCAGGTACTTTTAAAATTATAAGTAAATGTATCAAAGGTAAAGGTTTTTCAGGGACAAAACGGTACTTTGGTGATTTAGGGAAAACTGTGAGTTCTTAAATCTTTGTTGGCAATTTTTTCATTAAATTACAAATGTGATTATGGAGTATCAGCATATTAATCAATTCAAAACTACTCAGCAGTTGAGATCAGCAGGCTCCAATATTGCTTTTGCAGCTGTAGCTGAAATATCAGACTCTGTTCTGAAAGGTGCAGAGGCAAATGGTTTCAATGGATTGGTAAAGAATTAACACCTGCTTGTTAATTTGGTTACTATCATTTTATTAGGGACTTATTCTCTATTGAATTGTGATGAGTTTAATACTTCATTTTTGTCATTTAATTTTCAAGATGAGTGGCTTCCACCAAGGAATTCTAAAATTGGCTATGGAACCATCAGTTCTGGGAACTGCTTTGATGGAAGGTGGCCCCGATAGAAAAATACTGCTTGATCGAAGTCCAGGAGTTGACGAGGTGTTAAATATTTTGAATATTATTCTCTTGGGTTGTATGTTCATTTCCAGAAATGTGTCTTTCTTAATTCCTTTGTTTTGAAACAAAATTGTTTCGAACTTTAGAAAGAATGTATGCATATTGTTGGAAAGTCACCCGAGTTACGCTGACTCCAAACTTACTTTAATACGGGAGTGATTTCATCCTGTCTTGACTGAAGTTATGACTTACATAGAACTTAAAGCATGACAATGCTCAACTTAGATCTTAAGTTTAAATTTTAAGATGGTATTAAAACCCATCTTAAATCAATTGTTGAGCCACTTGCACTGCATTTTCCTTGCTCCAAGCCAGTCACCATAGGCATGAGGAGCAGAGTTGGAAAGTCATTTTTATTGCCGTCACCCCTAGTTTGCCTTAATCCCCGTCTCTAGGGTGATGGTTTGGTCCCAGATAGAGATATTATTTGATTGACTAAACCCTAAGTTCAAATTCTGAGACATATCAAATATCTGGCGAGTAAACAGAGAAATTTGTTTGGATTTTTTCTATAATAGGTACCAACTTATTTATAGGAGTGTATAGCTTCTTTTTGAAGTTTGTCTTGTATATTTTTATCATAGGTTTGGTCTATTCTCTTCATGATTCATTATTCTTTATTTTTTTTTTTTTATGTAATGGTAGATGAGAGATGTACTTTAGGATGTGAGCATAATTGAGATGTCAAAATGTATGTGATGCATAACATGAGTTTTTTATTAAAAATAAAAATAATTGAATGAAAAAAGGACGGAATATCATTTTTTAATAAATGAAACTGCACACACCATTAGATTATTAGACTAACCAAATAATTACTCTCCTAAATTATATTTTTGTGGTCACTGATGTTCTGTTTTAATAGGAAAAGTAGTTACAATAATTTCAAATCCGACCGTTGTGGGACTGTAATAACACAGTATATAGCTGAAAATCCTATGTGGACAAAGTTAGTTGTGGGGGATATTAACCCTGTTGTTGAATATAAAAAATATTCAATAGATATTTTTATATATGTTAGAATAAATTATCCTTTGAGGAACTTTATGTCATTCTTAGACATCTTATCTTTAGGAAGTTATTTGTTCTTTAGCATTAAGAATCTAGAACTAGTATAAATAAGGGTTAATGCTTTATATTTTACATTTCATTGTAATACATCACATCATTTCATGTCATCCTAACTACGTTGCCACCACAAACAAGATCAATCTTTATAACATATATCTGTTGTATCCTTCGTTCTTAATAGCATACATTTGTCAAATTCTTCCGTCTTTAAAAAAAGAAATATTTATATTTCAGCTCTTCCATCTTTATTATGGAAAATCTTGATTTGGCCATTAGTCTTTAATTAGATATGTGGTTTGGTACAGTTATACATTGAAGGATATATTCAAGCCATGCTGGATGCAGTTTATAGACAAGAATACCTTAGAGTCAGAGTTATTGACAATCAGGTAATAAATTGCACATACTTAAATTATCTTTCGAGCTTGACTATATATCTAGAAAATTTGTATTGCACACCTTAGCTGGTACTTTCGAATGAAATTTCAAGTAAGAACCTTGCTTTGAAATTGTTGTTCACAACTATTCATGCATGTTATGCAATGAAGTGATTGATTTGATTTTAATACTTGAGAGGATGCAAACTTGAAAATCATTAAACAAATATCTTAAATACGCATGGATGACATCTTATTAAGTAGTGTTGATTCTGATCTGCACAGTGATTGAGCTGCCTTTGTCCATTGTTGCTATAGAGTTTTGTTTTGATTCGTCTCTGTAATTTTCTGTTGGTAGTGGTGGATGACCTTTATCTGTATAATTATTTGCTTTCATAATAATCTTTTCTCTATACATAAAATATTAACCTCTGCCCTTTATTGTGGTTATGATGGATTCATATACCTGTTTAGGTTATCCTGAAAAACCTACCTCCAAATCATTCCCTTATCAATGAGATAACAAATCGTGTTGAGGAGTTCCTTGTGAGCAAGGCATTACTTAAAGGAGATCCGTCAACCACATCCCGCCCTTTAAGCCGTCTTCGCGGAGAAAGTGTATGTTCTATTCTAGGGAGTATTTCTTATTTATCCTACTATTTCATCTTTTTCTTCTCTATGGTATTTCCATCTTCCTAGTCATTATGTTTTGTCACAGCAGTAACTTTAAATGATTATAATGATGACCCACTTATGTTTTTTACTTTCATTTAAAGTATCCCCGTCTTTTCTACACGAGAATTATGGGTTTACATACAAATGATTTCGTGCTGAATAGCTTCCCAAACTAATATTTCTCTGCATGCCTTGAATGCACTAATTTAGTTTGTAAGCGCCTCAATTGTCATGTATGATGTTGCCATTGTAAGTTTATTTAACGTTAAGTGCTTCACTTGTTTCTGAAAGGGAAACCGGCATACTTAGTATACATTCACTAATGGCATAACTGGCATATAGTTTGCTAGTTACATGTAAAGTTGTTGATTCGGGATTATTTGTGTCAGGAATGGAGAATAGGACCGACAGTCTTGACATTGTTCGAACATCTTTTTGTAAGCTTTGCAATACGCATACTGCGAAAGCGAACTAACAAGTTTATATTCAGCATCAACTGGGGAAAGAAGTCCGAGGTTGGCAGTCACGCAGATGTGCCATCGAATTCTAGTCGAAAGGTGCAGAAAGTGAGTTTCATTCGAAAATGGGGCATCGGCAAATTTGTCTTGTCTGGCTTATTGGCATATATTGATGGACGTCTATGTCGTGGCATTCCCAATCCTGTAGCACGGAGAGTAGTTAGTGGTTTTCTATTGAGTTATATTGATCAAAATGATGATGAGTAAATTCTACTATTGTCAATAATGATATAAACTAATCTAAGACATGCTTGCTTTGATAAATTTATTATTTTTAAAACAATTTATTTTACATTGAACTTTTTTTTCTGAAAATGGAATACCTAAAATCTTAAAATTTCAAAAGTGTTCTCTAAGAGTATGTCAGAGGTTGGTTTGAGTTGTTTGTAGTAACTTTCTGTTGAAGTAGTTTGACATTATACTGCTTAAAAATATTTTAGCTGCTTTTCTAAACAACTTTAAGTAATCCATTTTTAAAAGTTAAAATATTATTTTATCCATTTGAATAAAAAATTTTATTACGTATAATAATAAAATCTAAATTAAAATATGTATAAAATGGTGAGTTGTTTAAAAATATTTATAATGATGTAGTATGATAAAAGAGTATAAATTACATTTGAAGAAGTTCATATGAATTGCTTTTATTAGAGAGATGTCTAAATCTCGTCAATGTTTTAAAATTTTGATTGAAACTTGAAAACAGTTAAATTGAGTTATATTTTAAAGTGAATGTGCATCTAACCTTTATATGTTATTAGATCGACTTCAAATTTGAATTAATTGTTAAAGTTTAGTGTTGAGACAATATGTTTAGACTAATCCTTTTTAGCATACACTCTTCAAGACCTTAATCGGATGTCTATTGTTTTTATTTTATAAGCAAATTTCAAAAGTAAGTCCATGCAAGAATTAAGTCTTTGTCTTCAAAGCGACTCCTATTATTAATGTTAATAAGTTGTAACAAAATGAATCTAATAGAATTGCGAACAAATAATATATAATACATATCCATATTCTAATATTCTTGTAGTTCAATTAGTAATATTTCGATTTGACCTCTAACTTAATGTTTTGACTGATTCACCGTCAAATGAAACATGAGTACACTAAGATTGACACACTGTCAATTCAAAATATTAAGACATTATCTTCCTGAGTTTTTCCTAAACTCACTTGTATTTTCAGCTATTCTTGATAACATGATCTATCAATCCAAGATTTCATGTCACCTCAATCACTTTGTGGTTTTTGAATATTTGATCAATTCTTTCCTTAAAGCTTTAACTATTGTAAAGTAGAAAGTGATAGAAATTGAACCTTACCTCATAAGTCTCAAATCACGTCTCAATTACAAGATTTGAAGATGAATGTGTCCCTGAAATCTGATTCGAGATTATTCCATATGGTTGTGATAGAAGGGAAATAGATCACACTAGATTGAAATTTAAAAAATATTATTGTTTTCTTTGACTTAGACATCGTTCCTTCTATGAAGCTATGTTTTCTAGTTAATGTAACATCTAAAAATTATAATTTTAATACTACGAAGAAATCATCACATCCAATAAACAACAACAATTAATTAAAGAAAATATATAAAATATAATTTACAATTATTCAAATGATATAATCATAATTCAAATTTTATATACAAGATGTCTTATACTACTAATAATATCTACAAAAGAACTAAAAGTTTTTCAAAACATTGAAAATAAATCCAACTACTCCATCTAAGTGTCAGCTCCCTCATCACCCAACACCTGATCCGCTGTGATATTTTTCTTTGCTTACACCAAATAGTTGATCATTCTCAAAAAGAAATATTCATAAACAAATTACAGGATAAGCTAATTTATATAAGGATCAAAATATGTAATTCAATCAATTTAGAACATACCAACTTTATTATCCAATTCAGATACATATATCTAGACTCTGGACTTTGACCATTCGGATACATTTATTGGTGTCGAACTATTGGAGGACCTGCTCATGTGTAGTAAAACAACATACCATCCAAATTACTAGACAAGGTTAATCCATCAAACTCCTATGATCAAACTGACCATAGGCTATGGATCTCCTATTACTCCTCACGACGTAACCACCCATTTCAACTTGAGGTTGGATGCATATTAGAGTGTCAGAAACATTTCCTCATTTCAAATCTCCTACATCAATATTACACACAAGCACAACACAATGATCTTTTCCATGAAATTTTCACTACATACTTAAACCAAATACATTTTCATCATTACCATTCAAAGGAATTCATAAACTTTAAAAGATACACATAACATCATAATAATCAGCTCAAAACAATCAAGAAAAGAAAGCAAGGAAAACAACATGAATGACCAAAAATAGGGTGCCCAACGAAGAGACAAGGCGTCCAGCGAGCCACACACATCGCCCAACGAGAGGAGCTCTCGCCTAGCGAATTAAGGGAAACAAAGGTCCAGACTTATAGTTGAAAAGTGGCGCTTAGTGCCCAATTCTACTACTTGGCGCCCAAAAGTTAGAGATCTCACTAACTTCGTGACGCTCAGCGCCCAGGATGGTGTGTAGTCCTAGAGCCCAGTGGCTCTCGGGTTTTTGACAACGCTTAGTGCCACATAAGGTCATTCAACGCTATACCAGATGGCAACAACTTATTTTTCTTATTTTGGTGCACCTCTAACCTATCCAAAAGACCAAATTGGTATCCTTGACACTAGAATTGATGCAAAAACAAGTTTATGACTGAAATTGAGTACATATTTGCTCATTTAGTTAGAAACAAAATGCACTAGATCAACCCAACCACTAAAAAACTCATCTATTCAATTCTACATGTTATAAACTAGAAATCAGCAAACTAAGTGTCTAAACAAGTCATAATTGACTCAAAAACAGACCTCAAACCTTTAGTTTCATCACAGAATAACTCCTTTAGATTTTCACATGTTAAAACCCTTAAGATGGACCAAAAACCAGCATAAAACTCAATTTATTAACTACCTCAAGATGCAACAGCAAACTTCACCAAGGTTGGGTCTATGGAGGAGGAGGTTCACCGGGGAGACACAATACCAATGAGACATCTGAGCCCACCATATAAGGGATTGACACCACTCTCTACCCAAAACCTTAAGGCAATGGGTTAATGGGTCTTTCATATTTATATAGTGCTCTACTTTCTCATTTATATCCAATGTGGGACTTAGACTCACACTTGGATTCCCAACAATCTCCCCCTCAACGGTGAGTCCCTTCCACATTAGTACACTCCCCTTCCAACGGAAACATTTCAAAACAATCACAACCACGAGTAGCCATTTCCAATCGTCGTTCATCTTAACGAAACTCGCTTACCTGAATAACCTTTGCTAGAAAGACTTTCGGTATATGGATCATTATACTCATTTGAGCCAATCACCAAGACAAATCAGGCTTTGATACCACTGTTGGGTCTATCGAGGAGGAGGTTCACCGGGGAGACACAATACCAATGAGACATCTGAGCTCATTGGGAATCTAAGTGTGGATTTAAGTCCCACATTGGATAAAAATGAGAAAGTAAAGTACTATATAAAGATGAAAAACTCACTAACCCATTGCCTTAAGGTTTTGAGTAGAGAGTGGTGTCAATTCCTTATATGGTTGGGCTTAGATGTCTCATTGGTATTGTGTCTCCCCAGTGAACCTCGTTCTTAATAGACCCAACATATTAATGGTTTCAAATTTCATTTCTTCCTTGTTTTCTAATAGTGAGTCAAATCCACTCATTTTTTTTTATTATATTAACTTTCATGTTCTTCAATTTCCCTAGTACTATTGCAGCTGATTGTTTATCTCTAATCAATAATTAATTGGTCAAACTTTCTACCAACAAACTATGCTCCCTTGTTTATTTTCTCACGCGTACACTTTCATATTTTTTTTCCTTGATTGATAAATTCTAAAGTCACTAAAAAAAAAACCAAAAAGGAATTTAATTTTTTTCATAAGTTTAATTGATAAATTCACGCGTACACTTTCATATTTTAATTAAATTTTAATTTTTTCATAAATTTTAATTAAATTTATACTACTTCAGTTAGTTTATAATTTACAACCTATTTAAATTGTTTCTATTACTATTCTTTATCTTTAAATACACTTTTTTATCATTTTTAATTTTGTTTTAATTATCATTGTTTATTAGATTAAATTAAGAATATTAAATAGAAATATTAGAAAAAACAATACGAATATCATTATTTAAAAAACCTAAAATAATAATTATGTAACAAGATATTGTTATTTAGAAATAAAAAAATGATTTGTATAATAAAAGTGAACATAATAAAGAAAAAAATTAACGTATTTAACTATATTATAAATATTTTAATGCAAAATTTGCATTTATATTATAAATTTAGTTGTCATAATTATTTTAATAATATTTATTATTTTTATCATTATTTTTTAATTATCTGTTATTATTATAATACTAATAATAGTAATAAAAAAGTAATGATAGTATAAATATACCTAATGGTAATTGTTTTATTTGAGGTACATCATAATAAATCATTTAATAAAGGCATTGTTAAATTTGGTTGTTCATTTTTATAAAGAAAAAAAAAGGTATTATTATATAATAAAAAAATGAGTGGATTTGACTCACTGTTAGAGAAAAAGAAAGAAATGAAATTGGAAACATTAATATGGAAGAGAGTAAAAGCTGGACACACTAAAGGAGAGAGGAGAAAAAGTATTGATTTCTTAATCATGCACTTTTACAAATATTACTTCATTGATACAATTTTTACAACTTTGAGATACAATCTATGCACTTTTAAAAACAGATATAAACTGGAAAAAAAAACACACCAAGTAAGCTTCAGTAATTATAACATCAACACATCATCTCAAGTGATCAAAACAAGTACAGTTAACCAATATTTTCATAAAGACTATACCAATAATAGATAACACTAAATTTTATCAATTTCAAACAATCGTATTAAAACTCATCAAACAGATTTATTAAAGACTTAGAAATCAAACATATAGTTACCTGGTACGAAGCTTCAACAACTCTAAGATGCCGACAACCACTCTCTTAGCTTAGAGGACTTTATCTACACCTACAAATAATAGAATTATGATCAGGACACGCGGTTAGAACCATTTATCAGCAGAGAATCAACTAGAAAACCAAGAAGATGCATGCGGCATGTTATTCCTTACATGCATGAAAGAAAATGTAACTCAAGAAAAGAGTAGAAACTAACTTACTCTTTTTAGAAAATTGATCAGATGGAAGTGAAAACCTCGTTGTCGTGATTACCTAGGCACTTTTTGATCGCCAAGAAGATGATTATGTTGTTAGAACTTGAAGAGAGAAGATAAATGAGGTTTATAGAATGAGCTCTAAAGACATGGTGTGTGTTTTAAGTAATGAGACCTTTTAATGAAATTTCTATTTATACCTTTAGCTTTTTAATATTAAAATAAAGTAGTCTCATTATTTAGAACACATTATCTACTCTTAAGACTCAATTTCTTGGATTATTACAATTAAAATCTCTCTGCTATGCTCTACGGACTATAGTTGTCCTTGCTTAATGGTTGTGAAACTATAAAAGCACCAAGATTAAGAAGAACAGTAGAAGAGCTTGAGAGAAAACTTAATTTATTTCTTTTATGTCAAGATTGATGCTAGTTATAATTACAAAGAAGGAAAGAAGGAAAGAAGAAAAGGGAAAACAAAGGAATTAGAAGGGTATCATGTTATTAGTGTTAATGGGTGATCTTTTTTCCTTTTCACGTTATATTATGTCCCTTTCTTTAAAGTTCTCATCCTAGACCCAAAGATTGATTTCCATGATTACTTGATTTTGGATTTTGATTTTTGCATAGTTTTACACTCAAGGATGGCACCATAATTTCATTCACCGAAAAACATTGATGTTCAAATATATTGGTTTAGAGAAGAAAAAATATATGATAACACTCATACGTGCAATTTCTTATTAAATGCTAGTTGATTTAAATACATTAAAAATAATTAACTAAGATATCACATCTCGTGATTCTAGTAACTACTACTAATGACTTAGTTAAAAAATAGAAAATAACTAATCCACTAACAGTTATAGATAAATTCTACGTAAATCAAATTGACTAACTCAAATTGAAACAAATATAAAATCTTCCTAAAAATATGTTATTAACAAGGCAGTTCTCAAAACTCATTGTTGCCTTTGAAGCTGCAAACTCCTAGCTTCTTCCTTAGGAATTCTAACCTGTTGAGTGGAAAAGATTTGGTAAATATATCAATAGTTTAGTCTTATGTGCAATAGTAAACTAAACATGCATTACCACTTTGTTGAACTTCTCTTAAGTGAAACAACTTCACATTAAAATGTTTAGTCTTCTCATGAAATACAAGATTTTGTGAGATTGAAATTGTTGCTTGGTTATAAACAAAAACTTACGTGAATTTATTTTGTTTCAGACTAAAATATGTTAAAATATTCCCCAACCAAGTAACTTGATTCACAGCTGCTACAATTGAAATGAACCTAGCTTTTGTTGTTGACTAAGCTACAACCTCTTGCTTTTTGGAACCCCTACAGAAAACACCTAACCCCATACTAAAATAGTATCTCGAAATAATCTTCATTCATTTAAGCTACCTACCCAATCACTGTCAGAGAAATCAAATAATTTAAAGTTTTGTACCTTGTAGTACTTAACTCCATAATTGACAGTTTCTTTTATGTATCTTACAACTCTCTTTGTTGCCTTCAAGTGTAGTTCACTAACACAATTCATAAATTTTAACAGCAAACTAACTACGAATAAATGTCAAGCATTGTGGATGTAAGATACATTAGATACCCAATCAAACTTCTAAAATGAGCTTCATCAACTTTATCAGCTTCATCCTCCACGATAAGCTTCTATTTTTTATTCATTGGGGTGTTCATTGTTTTGCATTCATCAAGGTGAAATTTCTTTAGGATCTCCTCTACATAATTTTTTCTAGTAGAAAAAAATGTCATTCTTCTTTTGAGTGATCTTTATGCCCAGAAAATAAGTCATAAGACTTAGATCAATCATCTCAAAGACCTTATTCATTTCTTGCTTGAATTCTTTAATTAGTGCTATGTTGCTTCCTGTCATCAAGAGATCATCAATATACAATGAAACAATTAAAAGATCAACATCAACATGTTTGACATAAAATTGTAGTTTTAGATACGCTCTTTCGAAAGCCCAAGTATAGTAAATGATCACTAATTCTACTATACCACACTCTTAGGGCTTATTTTAAGCCATATAAAGCCTTTTTCAGCAAGTAGACTTTATCTTCTTGTCCTTTTATCATGAAACCATTTGGTTGTTCAACAAAAATCTCCTCTTCTAGAAAACCATTAAGAAAATTTGACTTGACGTCCATATGAAACACTTGTCACCGCTTTTGTGCTATAATGGCAAGTAGTGGCCAGATTGTATCATGTCTTGCTACTGCCTTTTACAACAAGCCTTGCTTTGAGCTTGCTTATGGACCATCAAGGTTGAATTTTGTTCTAAACACTCATTTCACCCCAATGACATTTTTGTCATAAGGTCTTAGAACTAGCTCCCAAGTTTGATTTCTTTCAATCATGGACAACTCCTCCTACATTGTAGTTAACCATTTCTCCTCTATAGAAACTTCTTCAAAATTGGTTGGTTCAAAAATAGCTATATTGCACACTGATACATTGCTTTTTTTTTTTATAAATATTATAGAGTAACCTTGTTCCACGAACAAGTGGATCATCTATAGTGTCTTCAACTTCCAGTTCAGTGTTATAACGTTTCTTTGAATCACTCCAACACCAGTTTTCATCTTCCATAAAGTGCACATCTTTGCTTATCAGAAATGTTCTAGTTTAAGGTTGAAAAGTCCTGTAAGCTTTAGAAATTGTATTGTAGCTAATAAATATTCATGCTTTAGCCCTTTTGTCAAGCTTATCACGCTTAAACTAAGGTATGTATGAGTAGCTCAAGCAATCAAATACTTTAAAAAATCCAAAGAAGGTTTAAAACCAAACCAAGCTTTAAAAGGAGTTTGACTTTGCAAGCCTTGTGTTGGAAGCCTATTCTGTATAA
Organism: Vigna umbellata; assembly: GCF_029865625.1. Taxonomy (NCBI): domain Eukaryota; kingdom Viridiplantae; phylum Streptophyta; class Magnoliopsida; order Fabales; family Fabaceae; genus Vigna; species Vigna umbellata. The sequence continues at coordinate 88,590,941 of NC_142165.1, read as the reverse complement.
ACACAGTTGTATTTGTAGCTTCGACCCAAAACTACTTTGGTAATTCCTTTATATGAAGCATACACCTGGTCATCTCCATGATTGATCTATTTTTTTTTCACTCACTTCATTTTGTTGAGGAGTGTAAGGAGCCTTTAATTTATGCTTAATCCCTACTTTATCACAAAAATTGTTGAAACTGATTTGCTATATACTATTTTCCATTTTTTGTCCTTAGGATCTGAATACAACAATTGCTTTGATTTTCAACATGTGCTTTTTGAATTTCTATAGAATTTCAGCTACTTCTAATTTGTATTTAAGAAAGAAAATGTATCACATTCTTGTTAGGTCATAAATAAAAATAATATAATAAAGACATTCTTTTATTGATGGAGTTCTTTGTGGTCCAACAACATCATTGAGAACTAGTTGTAATTTTTTACTAGCCCTTCAACTACTTTTAGGAAATGGTTTCCTTGTTTGCTTTTATAATCTACAAGCTTCACATTCAGCTAGCTTCTTTGTCAACGAAGGAATTACACAAACTAATTGATTTTTCAGCATGTAGTTCATTCCCAAATGATGAAAATGACCCATTCTTTTGTGCCAAAGATTGATTGAACTTGTTGTCAATGGAAATTCAACTTGCTCCTCCTTCATTGGATTAAATGAGAAACTCTTGCTCCTCATCTTGTCTTTAAACATTTAAAGGCCCGTTGGATCTTTAATTTTGCAGCCTTTATCTTCAAAGATAACTTTGAACCCTTTCTTTGGCAATTGTCTGACACTAAGCAAGTTTTGGTTAATTTTAGGTACATATAAGACATCAAAGAGGTTTTTTGTACCTATGTAAGTTGTTATAGCTATTGATCCCTTGCCTCTTACTGGAACTTGTTCACAATTTCCAATTTTGACCCATTTAACTTCGATCTTGTCTAAACACTTGAACAATTATTTTTCATAGGTCATGTGGTTGGTGCAACCCCTATCAAGATTCATTTAAACTATTACTGGAGAAATATGTAGCAATAAAAAGTTGGTCTTCAATTTCTTGCGCATTTTGTGCATCAGCTTCAGCTTGTTGGATATTTGCTTTGTAAATTACAGCTTCATGACTGATTTGATTGCACTTACTGCACTTTGCATCAAGTCTCTTCCAGCAGCTAAATGATGGATGACCCATTTTTCTGCAATGTTGACAAAGTGGATAGTTTTTCTTTTTACCCTTACCTTGTTTATATTGTATACACCATTTTCATTGCTTGATGGTTAGATCCTTTTGAAAATTTTCATTTTACGAGTTCCGGCCTCATGATGATTGACAGGTAGTACACCTTCAACCATACGATCTTCTACTGTTTTTGGGCTTGCAAAGCATGTAACACCTTTGCCAAAGTAATCTTGGATAGGTTCTTTGTATTCTCTAATGAGGTAATAAACGCTTTGTACCTCTCTGGCACTGTTACAAGGATTTTCTCAACAATTTTGGAGTTTGCAAAGTCACTACCCAACAACTTTATTTAGTTGTTAATGCCTAATGTGTTTAAGTACTCCTTGATTGTCTTTAACTATTTCATCCTCTACAACTCAAATTTCATCCTTAGGTTTAATATTTGAATGCTTCTTATTCTATCATCTTATTCATATTCTTCCTTTTAAAAATCCCAAATTTCTTTGGGTTACTTAAGGGTCATAATTCTAGTGAAACTCAATTTTGTAACACCAAAAAACAAGGACGACTTTGCCTTTGCCTTCTTTGTTTTTTGTTCCTTATTTATTTTTTATTTGGGTCATGGTAAGATTCTCCTGCAACGGTTGAATAGAGTAATCCTCTTCCACAACTTCTCATAAATCTAATCCCTCTAGATATGACTACATTTTTATGGCCCATATATCATAGTCTTCCTCATTAAAGATGGGAAGTGTTACTAGAAATGAATTTGATTCTCCTTCCATTCTATAGGTCCCTTAAGAAAAAAGGGCTCAGATACCAATTGTTGGTTTAAAGAAGAAAAAACATATGATAACACCGGAAGTGTAATTTCTTATTAAATGCAACTTGATTAAATACATTAAAAATAACTAACTAAGATATTACATCTCGTGATTCTAGCAATCACTACTAACGACTTAGTTGAAAAATAGGAAATAACTAACTCATTAATAACTATAGATAAATTTCTTATTGAGTGCAACTTGATTTAAATTCATTAAAAATAACTAACAAAGAGATCACATCTCATGATTCTAGCAATCACTACTAATGACTTAGCTGGAAAAATAGGAAATAGCTAATTCACTAATAATTATAGATAAATTCTACATAAATTAAATTGACTAATTCAAACTGAAACAAATATGAAATTTCCCTAAAAATATGCAACTAACAAGGCAGTTTTCAACAAAATATAAGAGTCAGTTCATATTTTCAAGTTCTTATAGACCAAACAATATTTGAAATCTATTATGAAGTTCATCACTAGAAAGTGTTTGCAGTTAATTGCTTGCATTGGTGTTCATGTGCAAATTAGGAAAAGCAAAAAGAGATGGGAATAGAATAGTCCTTGGTTTACTTTAAAACAACTTCCCTACCTGTTGTTTTTCTACGATGTCATTTGGACAACTTATCCAAAGTACTTCTATTGTTGTATTACATGTTATCTCATAACCTTTTTTTCTCCTTTTTAAGAAATTTTAGTGTGTTAACCCTTTATTCCTTCTAACAAATTGTTAAAATTGGGTTTTTTTAAACTAATGCGGGAAACTTTGCCTTATTTACAAAAATGGAACAATTGACAAATAAATCCCATGACAAAAGGCAAGTCGTGTGCAGTGTGGATGACATCTAAAGTGAATTTGTTAAGTATGGAGACGACTACTTAAAATTTGGAAAAGTTAAAGTTGTGTGGCATAGTAAGGACTTATGTGTTAACATTTTGAACCAAAGTTATGATTAGTACTAGCAATTTCCAATTTAACTAAAGTCGCAAAGTAACAATTTCAATTGTACACTGTGTTGAATTCAAGTCGTGCTCCATGATAACGACTTACAATTGAGTTTTATTTTTTCAAAAAAGAAACAACACTTGGAGCAATGAAGTCCAGGAAGTTCAAGAGTTTAAAACTTACTAGTGTGCGTGATTGAGTACAAGATGGAATATTCTTATTAAGATAATGAAAATTATAAAATGTGGATTTCATAATATAACATAATGATAAACTAAAATTATGAAAACCTAATCACGATAGAGATAAGTTCCCATGTGATGTCCCTCATTTCTACAATATGAACATTTATTTGGCTTATTGGGATTTGTTTGATTCATTTCATTGTGGATACGAGTAGTTGTAGGTTGTCTCGATGCCTTATGGTGCATGTGTGGGTTTGGAATGAAATCAGGTCCGGTGTAGGTGGACCCATAATCTTTATTTTTAACCAGATGAAACTAAAGTTCATATGCTTTGTTGATGGTATATATATAAAATGGATGTATGTGGTCAAGTATAAATGGGAGAAATAGCAAACAACTATTACATGATGATAAGGTAATCGAAGAGCTTAAAAATGACCATAATCACACCACTAGTCACTTAATTTAATTGTGAAAGACACTTGTGGATGGTGATCATGTGAAGAAAATATCTCTTGAACCTCAAATTTGAAATTTTATCAATCATATCTATGCACATGACACAGGCTTGCTTGTGGTTGATTTTTTTTTTAATAATTTCATTTATATATTCTGGATATTGATGGCCAACTCTTAACATAGAATCTACCTTTAGGCCTCAATCAATAAACCATGGCGCAGTCCTTTCAAATGTTGCCCTAATTAGAGTATAAATGGGTAATAAACGAGCTCCTTTTAGAATAGAGTTGATACATTCAGCCAGGTTTGTTGTCATGTGACTAAACCTACTGCCTCTATAAGCTTGAGTCCACTTTTGTAATGGTATTTAATTGATCCAAGAAGCCATTTGACATGAGTGGGATCCCAATGTCGATAACTTTGCATCCAATATAGGTTGTTTGACCTTATAAGTTGTGAAAGTTAAATCAATTAGTTAGTTTAATGTCACATACACTTGTGAATTAAAGAGTAAGACTTGTGAATGAAAGAGTAATTTTATTACCCATGTTAATTAATTACTTCTTCAAGTAATGGTTTTTGAACTTTTTGTTGAAGTTTGAAGCCACGCGACGTATGCAATATATTAATTGGAGCTCATCTGCTTCCCATCTACTTCTTTATACTATAAGGTTGACAATATGTTCTTCCCTCTAAATATTATATCAAGCAGCAGTTTGGTTGTGGTGTGGCCTGCTCTCACAACGGTTGAAAAAATCATATTAAAGTCTTCTTTGTCTCACCTTCCACTATCGCGAAGCCCATGTCCTGTCTTCTGGAGATTTTCTACACCATCCACAATCTTTTGGTCAGTCGTCTATGGATCACAGTCAAATGTTTGAATATTCTCACCCTCTGCCTGGCAACTCATCAAACACCTCATTCCAACAAGTCCCTTCCTCATAAGCATTCTTTTCATCTCACTCAAGCTTTAGTGTAGGATCATTACACATGTTTATCACTTCAAGCATGACACTATCGACATAATCCAAAGACTTCATCAATGTCATTTTATCCTTCATCAATGCCTTTTCAAACATCATAAAAAGTTGTTCATTATCCTCACTTTACTCAAAATGAATAGAGTAAAAAAACAACAAATCACACTAACAATAACCACATAAATGATCTAGAAGACCAAGAAAAAGACGATATTAGAGATCATATATAAAAGAATTCTAAGTATTATATAATATTAATTCATAAAAAATTTATTATTATTATTTTTAATCCAATATTTCTAACACAACCTAAGTTTAAAATTAATTCACACTTCATTATATTTTAAAAAAATTAAAAACTAAAAAACAATTCATTAAAACTAAATTCATTAAAAGTAAATTCGTCATCGTTAATAACCGTTTCAATTCAATTAAAAATTGCTAATGAAAGTTACCATGCCATATAACTTTGATTTAAATTTATTTCATAAAAGTTATTAAGATTCTTAACGATTTTGAATGAAAAATTTATCTTCACTTACTACCACTTTAATTTAGAAGTTGTCTAAATTCAATATGACTTACTCTTGTAATATGATATATATATTAATCAATTACCTCATTTTTATAAACAACAAGAGAAAATTATCCCATTTTAAAAAACAAAAATCTGGCAATATTCATGTTAATAAAAAATATATTCATTTGGCACTGTCTCACACTCTTTTAATAATGGGTTAAATATGTTTTTAGTCCCTAAACTATTGGTCGTTTCTGGTTTTTGTCGCTCTTTCAAAGTAAGGTACAATTTGGTCCTCATTCTTTTCGAAACGTTTGTTTTAGTCCTCATTTGTTGCTAAATGAGAACCAAATTTTTAAACAGTGTTTAGTTTTCGAGGACTAAAACGAACGTTTCGAAAAGAATGAGAACCAAATTCTACCTTACTTTGAAAGATGGACGAAAACCAGAAATAATTTAGGGACTAAAACCATATTTAACCCTTTAATAATTTAAATTTAGCATTTGATAAATAAATGCAGAAATTTGTTTCTCCAAAACCAAAGCATGTTTTCGGTTTTGCAGAAAATGGTGAAAGAAAATATCTCTTCACCATAAGCAGCCACGTAAGGAAACTAAAATGTGGATTCTTGTTGGCTTGACACCACTCTGACCTCTATAACTCTATAACCCCTGTTTTGGCAAAACCACTGTCTGAAACTAAGTGAAACTGAAACCACTACCCATTGTCACTATATATGGAACCTTGCTTATCATGAATCAAACCAGAAAGAGAAATGGATTTCACGAATTCCAGATCTCAATCAGCTTTCGCAGAAAGAGAAAAGGAGAATGTTGATAGCTTAGGAGAGAAGGAGTGGGTAACAGAGGGTGCGAGTGCGATATCCAGACAGCTCCGGTTGAAGTCTTCAAAAGCCGGTTTCCAGAGTCTGGACAAACAAGCTGTCCTTGGACGCTTACGGCAACACAGGTCTTACAACAGAGCCAAAAGCGCTTTGGAGGCTCTGATGGGGACCTCTGATGCCAACTCCGCCACTGTGCATGAACAAAAGTGGTTTCATCTGGCTGACTCTTTCTCTTCTCCATAACTGGAAACACCTTAACTACTACTATTCTATTTGTCACCTTCTGAATACCACCTTCTATTATTATCTTGTATGCAACTTCTCATAACCTCTCTTAAAAGAGTAGAAGCACCAATCTTCACTAAAAATGAGTCTCTCTTATACAAATTCCTCCTAATGATAAGAACTCTTCAAGCTCCATTTAATGGTTTATCTTTGTCTACAGATATTTTCTTTAAGAAAATTAAGCTCTTAACCTTGTTCTTTAATTTTAATAATAATAATAATAATAATAATACTTTATAATTTAGTTACTTCCATGGAGATTGTTTATTTACTTGTCTCAATCTAAAGAGATGAGATATATTTCAGTTAAAATATATTGGAGTTAAAAATATTTTGAGAAAAATATCATTAATTTACAATCTTTTTTGGAGTAAAACATTACTAAAGTCTCTTCACCTGTTACCAACTTGGTAGGTTTAATTTCTGACCCACCTTCCTATTGGAGTACTTTCTCCTGTTCACTTATTTATGAAATAATATTAAAATATCAATCCATGTAAAATAAAATGTATTGGAATTTAAATTCTGAATTATAATTTTTAATATTCATATATTCTGAAATTATATTTCACTATTAAACTTATGGAACGTATAAATATATAAAAATTATATTTTAGAATTTTGTTTCCGAACAAATAAAACATAATCTGAACACTGGATTCTAAATATCCAATTCTTAAAATGAACAAAGTAAAAAATGACTTATGGAGCTTGTAACTCTGGTTCTTCCTTTTAAAGTTTAGTTATCTGTGCTTTTACTTTGGAGACTTTTCTTTCCTTTTACTTTTTATTAAGTTTCAGATCCTAAGTTAATTTAGGAACTTCTTATTAAATAAATTTGGAAATTTTTTATCTTTCAAAATTTTATTAAAAAATATTTACAATCTTTTTAGTATTAAAAAAAAGTATATGTTAATAGATACAAAATTATGAAATTTAAATTTAAAACATTATAAAAGTTATAAAAGTTATAAAAGTTATAAAATTGTAAAATTTAGAAATTATAAAATTAAATGAAATCAACCCAGATGATAGAATAGAATAAGAATATGCAATACTTAATTAATCGTTACATCATTAATTAATAAAAATAATATTAGACGTAAAAAACTTAATTTGAAAAATATAATTTATAATTTTTTAAGTATTTATCATAAAAATTCACAAATTTAATAAGAACAATTAAGTTCATACTTCATGATGTCCATCACAGAAAATTATTTCAAAATTACTTAAATAACCTTTTTGTCTATGCTAATCACTATAAAATATTTTTAAATTAAATTAATACGTTTATTTGATCTTTTCTTCTTCACCTACTCTGTAATGTTGTTTCACTATTGTATAATGTTATTAATACTTTTACTTTTTTTACTTCACTGATTAAATTCTTGTTTTTCATGTGTATAGTATTAAACATTTTCCTTGCTTGTATTAATACTTTTTGTTTCCTTGGTAAAAGAAATATAAAGATAAAAAAAAGTGTTAGACTTCTACAATAAAATTAGCAAAGAGCTTATGTTTTGTTTACATTGATATTAATAATTCCTATAACTTATCTCTTTTAGTTTTAGTAAATCTCCTCACAAGCATCTAAGATATTACAATATTTTCAAAATATAAATATTAAAATTAATTTTATATTCTTTTTGTTAATATTTTAGTTTGTTATAATATTGTTCTCTTCAAAGCTAAGAATGTAATACTTAGTAATGCAATTTTTTTATTCATCTCATTCATATATTACTCAATTATTTTTTTTGTCATAGATTTATAAATATAATTTTTTCATAGATTAAATTTATAAATATGAATTAAGTTAGATATAGTAATTTTTTTCTTATATACACATATTTCATATGAGTAAAATAATAATTAATATAGTAATATTTAAATAATTAATTTTTGTTTGTTCAATTTAAATCGGCTTTGCAGTGTTAAATCACATGTCAAACTGAATCACTCAATTAAAATAATCTAAATTCATCTAAAGATTTCAATGTTAGCTAATTATCAATTTTCTACATTAATTTTTTGTTATATCTTTCCTAAATCAGTTTTCAGACATTATGGAGGAACTTAGTACATGGAACAGTTAAAAAATGATTTTGGAATATATATTTCATAACACAGATTCATACTTCTGATTCACATGTTCAAGAAATGTTAAACAACTTTTATTTATGTATTTAAGAATGATAACAATAGATTTCTTTTTTCAAAACATAAGCTCATATATATATATATATATTGTCAGACCTCATTAAAACGCACCCAAAACCCCTCTACGCGGACGCCATATGTCAATTAACGAGGATTCGAAAATCAGATAGTGGAATGCAGGTGTCAGCAGACGAGCGGACGTTCGTTTTAAACAAAACTGATTTTTCTGAAAACCGTCCACGCTCTCTGTATGCACTCATCTTCTCCAAAAATCCTGATCTTTCAAATTCTCCTCCTTCTCTCTAGAAACTTCCCCTTCTCTCTATCAAAACTCACCCTTTCTCTTTTCCGATCATCGTTTAGGCACCGTGGAAGCACTTCCGGCGTCCCAAGCTTCATTTTGAACCGAACAAGTTTCAAGTTTGAACGGGTAAGTGTATCTGTCTTTAGTCGTTCGTCTTCCGCTACATGCAAATCAAGTTCTGGTTGCATGCGGGCATGTAGTCTAAGTTATTTTTGGTTTCATGTTGTTTGGTTTAGTTTGAAGAGTTGTTGATCGTTGAGAGTAGAAAGATTTGTAGTCGGACGAACCAAAACCTACCTTTAGGACGTTCATTCACATATCGAGGTAAGGGAAGCTTATTTAATTTAATCTGTATGTTTACTGTGTTGTATGAACGTTCGTTGATTTGATGACTGGAAATGAAATATGGTTATGCTATGTTCTGATGCATGAAATATATGAAATCTCTATGTTTGGATGTTATGAAATATGAAAGTGATTATAATATGAATGTGGAAAGTTATGAAGTTGTATGTTAAGAAATGAGTTTGAATATATATGAATTTTGAATAAGAAATTCCCCTAAGAAAGAGTACGTACGTTACTGAACGGTCCTTAATCGTTCGGTTTTCTAGTGAATTTGGATTTGTAGTGGATTCTTTCATTTGGGAAGAATCCTAGTTGAGGACGAGCGTCTTCACTTCATAATATTGTGCATGAGCGTTCGGTCAAGCACAGTTCGGTATTAACGTTCAGTTATAAATCTAAGTATATATGAAATTGTATATTTTATTGTTCGTAAACACTACTTCAATATTATCGTGCTATGTTATCAAGCCTTTTTATGTTAAGTTTATTGGTGCTCGGTCTTACACCAAGCGCTCGTACTGAGTAGTGCTCGGTCTTACACCAGGCACTCGTTCCATTTCCTTAAGCTAATTTTTTATAATACGAGCGTTCGTTTAAGCCCTCTAGGGTTCGTTCTCTATAGTGTTCAGTCTTTGACTGACATTTTGATTTCTTGATACTAAACTCAATTAAACACAAGTGTTCGGTTTCTTCCGATGAATCACTCTAAGTACCAGTTTTTGAATGCCTTGAAATATCTTTATTCATTGGTTTCACCCTAGAGTCCACATTCTTGGTTTAGTCTTTTAATGTTCTGAGTGAGTTCTCAAGAGTCCGTTCATCTAATTGACTCAACGTTGAAATTGACGTTCGTCCCATTCGTTCTTGGAATATATTATTGTACTCGTTATCTCTCAATTCGGTATCAACCCTTGATATTAATTTATTTCAAAATTTGAGATATCTCGTGTTCGCTCCACGTGTTCGATCTTGTTCTTAGTTCAGGTTGAACGTTCGTTATTTTAAAGTTTATTGGAATCTTTGTACGAGATAGTTAACTGAGATATTTATTAATGAAAGAAGAAGAAAATGTGATTTGGAAATGTTGTGGAATATGAACGAGCGTTCCAGGGAGGAACGACTCATGTATGAATACTGGATTTGGTAAAGTATGACTGTGGGCATGCTAAGCTGGTCGTTCATCCTGATGTTCCGTGAGTACTCGTCTTCACGTAGAGGAGGGTAGGTCCTTAGGGGTACTTTGGACAGATAGGGCTAACCTCGGGTGGCAACTGTTGAGTGTATCCCAGTTACTACATCACCCGGGTGCACGAACGCCTGTAGCTACACAGATTTCATACAGTCCGGACGGTTAGTCTAGTGATAGGCTTCATAGTGATACATGTGTTGAAATGCTCTTGTGTGTTGGATTGTTTAACATATATGTTGATGCATGAATTAAATTACATAAGCTTACCCTGTATTTTCCTTGTGTTGTCTCGTCTTGTGCGTTCGTCTTGTCGTTGCAATGATCATCCGTGTGGATGTGAGCAGAAGGAGATGCGCTGCTGGAAGAGGCGCTGGAAGAAGAAAACTTGGTCGAAGTGGAAGTAAAGGTCGAACCGTAGGATGTTCGGTTAGTAGATAGTAGTTTATTATGAGGTGATCGTTCGGTCACCTCCTCTCTTTTGTTGTTATCTGACCGTTCGGTATTTGGCTTTTGTAAATCGTTCGGTCATGTTTTCTCTTATCTTGTACCGTTTAGTTGGAAAGCTTATGTATGGTCGTTCGGCCGTAAGCGTACGTTGTTTAGTGTAAGACTGAACTGATATATTATTAAATGTAATTAATTCTATTATATGATTTATTACTGTACTTTTGGGATGTTATATATATATATATATATATATATATATATATATATATATATATATATATATATATATAATATTATTTTAAATATACTTTTGTGTTCCAGAATATATCTTTTCTGTTGAAAAAACAATAAATATAATAAATATTGTATTTTGGATCTTTCTAACTAAAATATTTTTGAATGATTTAAATAAAATAAATAAATAAGTCTTTGAAAATAGCTTTCTTACCCTTAGTAAAACCAAGTTGTTTGTAATTTAAAAATTACTTAAATTAGTATTACTTAATCCAAAAATGTACAAAGAAAATAAAGAAGTAATTTAGTAAAATAAATGCAAACAGTCCAAAATAAATTTTCGGATTAAATTATTTAATATTACAGAATGGGAAAATTTATATTTAGAAATTTAATGTTTGAAAACATAATGGTATAATTTGTAGTAAATTATATATGATTAATATATATATATATATATATATATTATATATATATATATATATATATATATATATATATATATATAATAAATAAGAGAACGATGATATTCTAAGACATAGGAACTCCTTTACGGGCATGGAAGGAACTAGGGGAAAAAAACAACTTATCCTCTGAGGTTCATTTAGAAATTATGAAAGTGTAGAAAGAAAACCTGGATTAAGTCTGTCATGAAGCTGAAATGATTAGGTTAGAGAAGTCTCTATTTTCTTTTTTTAATGTTGTTTTATGAATCTTTTGAAGGAAGAGGTCATCCAAAATTCTGGATAGAGATGTGAAGAGTAAAGAAGGGAAAGCAAGACTTGGATTATTTGTCTAAGGCTATTTTTGCTTAGGCTTTTGCTTTCTGCAATCCCAAAATTTCTTAAGAACCCTCCAAAATTTTGAAAATAACCGTTTTACCCTTCTTGAGAGTGGTTTCATATTACATATTCTGATAATTTTTTGAAATTTTCAAAATAAACTTTTTGGAATATAATTTCTAGAATAGGATTTACAAAAACTAAAAGTGTCAAAATGGATTATTTGGCATATTTGATTGAAATTTTCAATCCACTATGAACATGTTTTTATCCAACTCACAAATTAATAATCCATATACGAGTTAGTCAATTCTTGATATATACTGACCCATAGAAAGATAAATAATAACTTTAGGAAGAATCTATAAAATAATTTTGGTATCCTTACCCACAAAACATACAAAATTAATAAGTGAAACTAAAATAATTATGACATAAATTGAATCAAATTATTTTTGGAAGGCTATTTTTGTTTGCTATCTAAATTAAATTAATTCAGGTTAGACCAACTCATAAGTTTATGAGCTTAGCTAAAGTTGACCCGTAGATTTATAGATTTATGGTCTAACACGTCTTATAAAATAATAATTATATTTAAAAAATAAAATTAATATTATTTTTTAACTTTCAACGAGAAGAATATATACTTTTAAAGATATTTTCACAAAGGTAAATGATTTATAAAATAAGATTATCTCCAATCATAGTATGATAAACACAATTTAACACTTTTTTTTGCTTAGATTTGTACAATGATTTTGCTTGAAAATAGTACAACGTTCCTTAGTTATCTCTACATGGAAGGACTCATATTTAAAGGTCTTGAAAATATGATCGTGTTTAAATGGGTGTAGTACTCAAACTTGAGCACACTTCACTTTTGTCACTACTACGATACTGTCCAAAATACATTTTTTATATAAAACTTTTATTTTTACTGCGATATTATCCAAAATACAATATTTATCTTCCATTGGCGTAGGAACCTTATAAAGTAAATGAAGACGCAAACAGAGGTAAGGTGATTTGGAGAAGACAGAGAAAAATTGATTATTGAGTATTATGTATGTACAAGTAAAGGAAATTCGTAATTTAACAATAACAAAAGTAAATCCTAAATATACTTCATATTTATCTATTAAAAAAATTAAATAATAAAATCCAAAAAGAAAATATGGTCAAGAGACCCCAAATGAATTTCCAAATAACATTATATCATTTAACCACACACCCAACACATTTGACTACCACTAAGGGCTCCACCAACACTCTTCCATTATTGGAGAATAAAGTAAAAACCTTATCACGTATAAAAGAGATAAAAGGTAAAATGGTCTTTCTGAAAAATTACAAGGACGTCAAAACATTACTGAAAGTCCACCAAGAAAGACCCTTAAAAGCAAACAGAAAAAGGAAAGAAAAAAAAAACAACGAGACATTGTGACTGACATTTAATGTTGGTGTTCACAAGACATGTGAGTGACATTGAAAAATATTTTTTAATCTAAAAACATTTGTCTTACACAAAACTAAAGTCTTAGTTCTAAGACATTCATCAAGTTACATCAATATATTTTAATTAGGGAGTATCTCATAAACATAGGTCTTAAATTTAAGATGCTTACTAAAACTGTTCTATATCTAAAAGTTAAATTTTTTTAAGGATATTTAGTATAGTAAAAGTTTTAGTCATATTGAAACCGTGTAAAAGCGGTGCTGAAGTAGACCATATCGATGATCCAAGGTTGTTTAAGTAATGTCCTAATGATGATAATATTAAATATTTAGATGAAAGTGTTGAAGGACAAAACATAAATGTTTCATATTAACTTACTTGCTCATCAGTTAAAATTTATAACTTGAGACATGATAACTGACATATTAAGAAGTTGAAGAGATTAAAGGTTGGAAACAATTTTTCTTTAATTATTCGCTGATAACGAATCAACTCAACATCATACCTCTTATCACTTGTCACATGTTAGTAACTAAAAGAAATAATGTAGTGCGTTAAAAAACAAAAACTAAAACTAAAATAAAACCTTGAACAAACCAATAAAAGAAGAGGGAGGAATTGCATTTTACTAATTTTCAAAGAGCTGCCTATTTACATATAATTAGTGGAGCATCATCTTTTTCATTGGTCAGAATTTCACATTAATTAAAAATACAACATATTCAAAATATAAAAATGAGTTAAATTTTTTTTTTTTAAGATGATATGAGAATATATCTTAAAAGAAATTTATTATTTGTTAAACTTTAAAAAAGAAAAATGAATCTCTTTCAATGTTCTGTACAACGGTGGACTGCAAGTGGTTATGACGATCTGAAAATATCTTTAGCTTATGGGTGCAAGAGAATTCCTAAAAGGCATGTCTACGTGGTTCCTTAATAAATGTGTGAGAATTATAGTGGTTTCAACCAAAGCATTTGGAGGGCAATTTGTAGAGTTTGTATGTGTTTGCATGCAAATAGATATAAATAAATCCACACACACACGTCATGAAGAAGATCCATAAAGAAAAGACAAGAAACAAGTTAAGAGTAATTGACCCGTCACAATTAGAAGGGAGATAACCATATTTTGCTTCATACCTTGAACATGCCATGATTATATTGACAGATGATACCGTGAACTTGCCATGTATGTATATATATATATATATATATACATGCCGTGATTGTGGAATGGAGTATTCTAAGTTGTAACAATGCCAAGACGAAAAGGGGCAAATATAAATTGAGAAAGAAAAAACACACAAAGTCAAGGTAAAGTCAACAGGGTGCATCGGTTTGGTGCGTGAGACTCAGTAAAAGGTTGATTTTGGTGGATCAAACAAATAATTATAAACAAAATAATGTAGAGGATCTTATAAATATCAATGTGGATCAACTTTATTCATTTTTATTCACTCTGTATTTGGTTCTTAGAAAATATATTGGACCGATCTGTCCCCAATAAAAATACGAAATAATTTTTTTAATCTGTTTCTCATAAGGAATGAATTGTTTTGTAATTTCATCATTAGTTATAACATGTATTATATGCAAAATTTTAATAACCTTATTTTTATTTAATTTAATTAATAAATTTATTTCTTAAAATAAATAATGTTTATAATTTTATAACTTTTAATTTTTCACTATAAGCTGTTAAAAATTTCATAGCATATGTGTATAATTATATATAAATTAATTGTAATTTATAAAAACTTTTTTTTTCTCAAAAGAGTTATTAACAAATTCATCTAACACCTACAAAACATCTTAATTCTTTGTTCTCCAACCTTTGGGCTTCGTAAGTCAATGCTTCATTAATATCTTGTTCTTTTTCGGAAAAATAAGTGTTACTTTTCTTGACTTAATTCATCTAAACTTTTTTTTTTCCGAATTGTAACAAGATATAGTTTCTAGAAACTATTATTCAAGAAATAAATTATTTTTTAAAAAAAGTTATCCAATGCCATATATGTTATTGATGTTATTCTGGTATTAAATTTGAAATTTTAACTTGATAACCTACCAAAATAATCTTATTAAATATTTACTATGTCCGTTTTGTATGTAGAGGTAGATACAGTATTCTATTTAAGCTTCTTTTTTTACTGATTTTTATGAAATTAATACTTAAACTTACTATTCTTTTCTTTCTTCAAAAATATTTTTTCAGATATGACTATAACTTTTCCCTATAGCTGGGAACTCAGTCACCCAATTAGATAAATAAAAAATAAATTATAATTATTGTGAGTTTTTAGGTCAATAACTATATTAATATAAAATATATTTCAACAAACTATTTTCATAAATATTTTTAGGAATTAACAAAACGAAATAAGTTTCTTCACAGTATGTAACATACAAGATGAAAACTTACAAAAAGGTGATATAAAAATTTATATAATTTAGTTTATGAGTAATTTGTATTCATAGAAAATTTTATTTAATTTTTGCTATAAAACATGGAAAATTTGATCCAAATATCTATATTGAAACTATAAAGAGAAAATAGTGTGAAGTCTATAAAAACCTGAGAATCCATTTAACTGGTAAAAATGTTCAAGTATTAACAATAATAAGGTATAAAGAAATGGTCACCTAAGAAAAACGAAGCAAGGCTAGAGTGGTAAATTCCAGTTATATAATTATTAGTATTGGTGACATTTTTCTGGACGTCTTAGAAAGGTTTTCCCTCCCCAATTGTGGGGAAAACAGCTTATTTGGTTAAGTGGCATATTATATTGATGATGTGTTAGGTTATCCAATAAAGAATGTTTGTTTTATGTAATCATCAAAATGAATGGTATGTACTAAATTGATTTGGTAATGATATTTATTTATTTATTCATAATTCAAAGTATTATCTACTTACATGGAGTACTAAGTTTGTGATGGAGGCAAACGCAAAGCATTGGGTCCCTCACCACATTTCCCACTCCATTCATCTTGTGTTTTGGTTATATCATTTTATAATTTATTGCTTGACCATCGCCATCACCAATATTTTTCTACATTTTTTCTTTTCTTTTCAAATAAGAAATCATTATCGTGTAATTTGGTGTATGCTAGAGGACGTTTTCCACACACATGACCTGTTCCCCATAATTTTAAAACATGTTAGTCGTAACACCCACATGTATTTATGTTAAGCAAAAGTTCACATATATTAGTATTATACAAGATTTAATACAAGAGTGATACACCATAAAAGGCTTATAGAACATATCGATTCTAAAATATAGATGCATTTAATCAAAACATATATATATATATATATATATATATATATATATATATATATATATATAATCTAATGAAAGACTTATATGAAAATATAATATTTGTTTAGAATTATCACTAAAATTTGTATCAACATCTGTTATGTTCTAAATACAATCATAACACAAAATAAAATAATTTTGTATACGGTGAGTTATTTCAAGTGGGTAAGTTACTTAAAATTAGGAATTTATGATTGAATGTAAAATATATACATTAAAGTGTTATTCAACTTAATACATTTTTTATCAAAAGAGTCCTTTCCACACATTATAGATTTATAATAAATCTAAGCACAATTGAACGCTAGATAGATAATATATAAGAGACTAACATCCTTTAAAAAAAAGTCATATTAAATATATAAAACTATCATTTGACCTAATTCAAGACTTTGAAAGAAAAAAAAAACTAAAAATCTAAATTGATTTAAGTTCATTACAACTAATATTTATGCATTTATCATGCATTTTAGGCATACAAGAAATTCTTCCTCAACTTTTTATGGTTAGTACAATGTGATTCTAGGAGGGAGATAAATAGAATCTGTAAACATATTACGTTTTGCACAACTGTAAAATAATAAAAGTAAAAGAGTAAAGAAGAGATTGCACACACATATTTATATTGATTTACTTAGACACTAAGACTGCATTCAGTCTCTTAAGCAAGTATAAACATCTTAGGTTTTTTTCTTAATCTTTTCATAATATCAATAACTCTCAAATGAAATAATAATTACAACTCACAAATTTAAAAACTACAATCAAAGCTCATACAATATACTTAATGGAAATGATTTACTGTGAATAACTACATAATCTAATATTTATCACAATAAATAAAATTTGACTCTATAATCTCAATGTGTATATGAATATTTTGCTTGTTCTTGTTCTATCTTTGTTTAATCATTCATTCATATTCTTCATCTATGCCTTGGTATTTATAATCACATTTAGAATATGACGGTAAATGTATTTTTTTCTCTAAATATTTTTTCTCTACTTCAATATCTTTATCTATAAGAAAAGTCTCGATATACTTATCAAAGTATTTACTCGTGCACTAATTTCATTTTTTTGGCGACTTTATTAACTTGACTCATCTACTTGTTTTGAACTTAATGTTTAATCAATATAAGTTATCTTATCTACTTTGACTTGTTTGATGAAGTTATTTGTTATATTGTCTTGCTAATGTCTTTGACTTGAATCGTTTGGTTAACAATTTTGACTTAGTTATTTTGACTTGTTTGATGAATTTCTTTAAATTGACTCACTCTCTAACTTCTAAAATTCTTTAACTTCTAAACTTATTTTATCCGGTCTTTATTACTTTTTATGAATCTTACTTCAACTCATAAGCATCCATTAGATAATAAAATGTAATCACAACTTATATTGGGTGGGTAATTAAACAGTGTATGGTCAATAATTCGTCTAATAGGTATTTAGCAATAATGAATAGGTTTATTCCATTATTTATATGAATGTATTATACTTATTTCTTTAACCAATCAATAATTTTATTACTTGAATAATTTAACTAATGTCTTTCAATTTATTATGAATTTTGTTATCATCCAAACTTGTTTTATCATATTAGTGTCTAATGAATTTGTAATGTCTAATTCTAATACTTACTACTCGATATTCTAAATTAAGTTGCTTAAATTATTATATTAAATTATTATATTATTGATTATGTAAGAGAATATGTTATATTGTAGATTCTATCAGTTAATAGTCACAAATATCACTAAAGTCTAGATACATGACTCGATTAATCTAATTTAACAAAATAATACCATACATTAATTTAATAAAATATATCATTTTAGGTTTATACATAAACTTAAACTAATACTATTAACCAATGATATTATATCTACTAATATTATCATATACATACATATTTCTATATACATACAATATATATATATATATATACATATATAATTCATATTATAATTTAATAATATATATTAAAATAATAGTATGTAAAGTGATCATTATTAAATAATTATTAAACATGGTAATTATAATAAAATTGTAGAACATAGAAAGAAATTCGTATACAATTAGAGAATATAAGGTAGTTTTGGAATGGTTAAATATTTGTCCACAATATAACATGAATAAGACAAACGCATGTTTAAATAAATTAAGGGTGTTTTTAAATAAAGATAGTCAATTATCCAGGAGAAAAAATCAATTCTTGTCATTGACTCTTTCAAGATAATTAATTATATTTTAAATATTATTAATTATTTTATTTTGTTTAACTGAAAGATAGTTTAAAAAAATGTAAAACTTCTGAAAGACAATATAAATAATAAATTTATACAAATACTTAAGAAATATCTGTTTTGATATTACCTATTTTGCGATAACCTATGGTCAAAACACCTTCCCCATTTTAAACCATGTATAAGTAAATTTTAGTTTATAAAATAAATTTATTTATTTGGTTTTTCTTTTTATGTGTTTGCAAAAACTAATGGTCACTACTTATACGAACATTTTCTTTTTAAATTACATATAAATAAATTATAGTTTAAGAAAATATATTTATTTATTTATTATTTATTAGAAATGTTTTGCAAAATGGTTATGGAAGAGACTTAGAGTAATTCTTTTTTACCCAACTTTTGTTTTTTCCTTAAATGGGGAAGTTGGCCAAACAATTATTTATAAATATTCTTAAAATAAAAAATGTATGTATTTGGGAAAATATGTAAATTAAGGATTTTTTTATCAGCATAAATTAAGGAGCTTAAAAATAAATGTATTTATTACCTTCTACTCCTAACTCAAGACTGAAAAGATAAAATATGAAATTAGTCTTGGCAAGTCAACACTCTGGTCAATGGTTTATTCGTTTGACATATATATATATAAATAAACATCTAAAGATGTTGATTTATTAGTTATTGTTATTCATATATTAATTTTAAATTATTTCTTTAAATTTCCATAATATGAATTTATATTATTTCTATTTTTCTAAATATTTTTCATTCCTTTAAAATATTGATGAACAACAATATATACAACATAAATATTTTATCACTTGGAATTAAATATTGAAATTCTTTGATTGTGGTAATACATATATTATGTGCATATATTAAAATAAAGTTTCATTACTTAAAGAAATTTTATATTTCAAAAATTAAAGGTTTTAAATATCTTAATATAAATTAATACAACGTACGATTAATTATGTGAAAGATGTAAGGAAGTATGCACGAAATCGATTTTCAGATGCTATATAACGTTAATCTGACGTATGATGATGGATTATCTTCTGATGAAAAATCAATTATTTGGAAATTGATAACTTGTGTGAACAATTGGTTCTTTCATATTTCCATACTTTTATTACAAAATTAATACCAGATATATGATATTGACTTATTAATATATTTATGATTGATTTTTTTTTCTGTATATATATAATTATTAATATTATTATTAGTATCTGACATTCAAAACAATAATTTGTGATTGAGGTAAAATGGATTATTCTCAATTCACATAATGATCTTACGTGGCTAAGAATGTTTTTATGGCTGAATAAACAACTATTCTACTTAATAAAGTATATATGAGCTTGTTTATTAAGGTAATTTTTTCCGTAGTAAAAATAGAAAAATAAAAGGAAATCCCAATATATTTGTTTTCAATTTACTCTCACTTATCTAAATAAAAAAATGTCCTAATTATTTTGTATTTCTATGTTTGCTCTTTTTATGGACATTATTTCTTGGTTTAATGTCTCGGTAGGTCCCTATTTTCGGCGTGAATCTCAAATAGGTCCCTTTTCTTTTCGGCGTCTCAATTGGGTCCCCATTTTTGTAAAATTGTAACAATTAGGGGTCTGCCGTCAAATTGGACAAACGGCCGTTTAATTGTTGCTTACGTGTCAGATGGGAATCATGCCACGTGTCATTACTGAAAACACTGTTCATGCCACGTAAGAAACAATTAAACGGCCGTTTGTCCAATTTGACGGCAGACCCCTAATTGTTACAATTTTACAAAAATGGGGACCCAATTGAGACGCCGAAAAGAAAAGGGACCTATTTGAGATTCACGCCGAAAATAGAGACCTACCGAGACATTAAACCTTATTTCTTCCACACTTGCCAAAGAAGCATGTGTGTGCATAGGCAAATTGTGAGAAAGAGCAGGGGCTTTTGTGTGGAGAATAAAATAATCAAAGGGTAGATTGGTCATTGAGAAAAGACCCAAAAATGAAGACATGTAGTTTACGTTGGGGTCCCAGGACAAGTGGTCTGAGACGCCACACAACAATTAGAAGAAGCTTCTCTGAAAACTCACTCAATCAAAACGCTCTTTTGCCTGTGTTACGCAGTGCGCTGATCTTCTTTCATTCCTTGGTCTCTTTATGCTTCAGAAACGACAACGTTAACTCTTCTACTACTTCTTACATCACATCACACACACCATTAACTTTCAACCTCGATCTTCGAGTGGTTTGGTGAAGAACTCCTGCCTCTGCCACACTCATTAATTTCCCAATTGCCCAGCCCGGAAGCTAAAGGTATGCATATATATCATATCAACGTCACCCTTCATTTTTCTCTCTGTTTTCCATTCCAAACTTCATTCAAACCTTTATTTCCTGTGAGCATTTATTGAGATAGATGGCTGTCCAACCGCATCCTTCACAGGATTTAATTTCCGTTTCTCCAAAGTCAACCGTATATTTAAACGCTTTTCCAACTTCCTCAAAAGCCTAACTCTTTATTACAGCAGAAAGCTGATGATTACACCGTTCCCTCAAATCCAAGTTTCATTTCGCATCCAGAGATGTTCCACCGCAGCACAAAGTTCGCACTGCTTCTCACCATCTTCGTTTTCTGTTCAACCATCGCCCGAACCAGCAGCAACTGCCAGCCCAGTTGCGGACAACATTCCCTAAAATACCCTTTTGGGTTCTGTTCTGACAGCAAAGTCAAACTAAACTGCAGCAGCGACAGTACGAAAGTCAAAATCGGCGAGTTCGAGGTTCAGAATATAACCTCTGATAGCATATTCGTGAGTCTTCCGGTGAAGTGCAACCGCAGCTTGCGAATCATAGACCCTCTTTTCGGCGTCAACTTTGCTCCTACGTTCAACAATAGCTTTCTGTTGCAGGGTTGCAAGTCCAAACAGAATGGCTGCGATACTACCCCATCGAGTTTCGTTGGCGAGCACGGCCCAGTGGAGGGGTGTGATTGGGAAAACAAAAGTGAAAATTTTATTTGCTTCAAGCGGTTGCCGCGTAATAATAGTTCGCGTGAAGATGTGCTCCAGAGTGATTTGAAAGGAATTGGGTGTAGCTTCTTGTTTTCTGCCATTGCTTATGATAAGAGTAAAGGAAAAGAGCTTTCGCTACAATTACAGATGCTTGAGTTGGGGTGGTGGCTCAAAGGGCCCTGTAATTGCTCCAATAATGCATCCTGCACGGTGGTCAAGCTTGCCACAGGAGATCCAGGCTACCGGTGCCGGTGCCATGAAGGTTTCGTAGGCGACGGTTTCAAAGACGGCGATGGCTGCCGGAGTAGTGAGTCTTTTCTCATTCTTATTACAAGTTACTTTGTGGTTTTGTATTCATACCTGTTAAGTCTAGTTTAATTACACTTTCATTCTGGTTAATACATTAATAGTAGTAACAAGGTAAACGGTAAACAGTGTCTAAAGTGTTATTTAAGAAAAACGTTTAAATTGAGAGAGGAGGTATATGTATTGTTTGCTTTTCGTGAAGTAGTTATTGTAATGATGATGATAATGGATGGTGATTATGATTGTTGAATGATGACCAAGTGGTGTTTGACATCTGGTTGCGGCTTTATGCTTTGGGCAACCAGGTTGGTTTAGTTTATAATACTAGTGTAGGATTGTGCATCGGGAATTTCGGGGATGAGGTTTTTTAAGTGGGGGAATCTCTGAAAGATCAGTGTGTGCTTTATCAAGGTTCACAATGGGAATATTTGATTTGTTAGGGGCATGGGCGGTATGTAGATTTAAGCATAAAGTTCAATATTTTGATTATTGTGGACCCATTTGGACCATGATGATATTGATTCTCTTTCTGGGTGTGGGTGTTGGTTTTTGAGTTAATGGGTGATTAGTGACCCAGAATTTCGCAGAGAATATGGAAGAATGGAACTGTTCAATGCTAGGCTTGATATGTTTTTGTTTTGAAGGGTAATCTGCGTAGGAAATAATTCTTCAGAAGTCAACATGCTCTCATGGTACCTTTGGATTATTTATGGATCAAAATGGTAGGTAAAGCACATGTCTGGTAGGATGAATTTGAATTTTTTTTTATTCTATATTATAAGTGGTCAGAGGGGAGAGAGTGGTGCCAAATACATTTATCAAGTGGGGAAGTAGGAAATGAACCTAATATTACATGTAACTTCTTAGTTCAGGACATCACCGACCGACGCTTGTTGCTTATCATTTTTTCTTTTTCTGACACTAGAAGTTGAAGTTGAGTGTGATACGAGTCATTGGAAAACTAAAATTAAGTAAACATCTTCTTTGACGCAATCTATAAGGAATATTATTGAAGGCACGACAGATCCGGTTAGAATTGGTCAGTAGATACACGGATATGAACTCACCGACAGGTTGTAGATATGAATAATGCCATGATATTTAGTTGTTTACTCTATTGTTTTGGTGTCTGAAATAGAATTATGGGTGTAAAAAAATCAGTTGCATCTGCCACAATTCTTGTATTAACTATTTCATTTCATTGGACACTTAAGCTTCTGTGTATTTAATATTGTCGTTTTTCTAATCCCCTTTTTTTCATTTTAGCCTTTTCAGCAGTTCCTCAATGCAAACCTTCAACACTATGGCTTTGCAGATGTAGAAAAGCAATCAAAATCGGTGTCCTTGTTGGAGGTAGAACCTTACGGAATTCAGCCAATATATGACCCTCTATGTAGTATAGTTCATAGATTTATTTTATTCAATGCTTTCCTGATAAATGGACCTCAGTTTCTTGTTAATAATTAGTTTACCAGTATTGATTATTGACTGCATATCTTTATTAAAAGATACTAAAATAAGCAAAAGTTGGAGAGAACTGAACAAAAAGTAAATCAGCAAGAGTTGGAGAGAACTGAACAAAAAGTAAATCAGCAAGAGTTGGAGAGAACTAAGCACTAACTGGATTTTGTGTTTTTCTTGATTGAATTATTTCTCTATTCCCATTATCCGGATACATAATCGATTCAGTTAAAAACGTGTAGTAGAATCTGAACAAGTGCTGCATTGTTGCTTACAGGGGTGATAATTGTGGCTACCCTGGTGGTTGCTCTGTCTCTTCTATGTTACTTTACTAGGCGTCGTTCCTCTTGGCTGAGAAAACAAGTTACAGTAAAGCGCTTATTACGAGAAGCTGCGGGCGACTCTATTGTTCCTCTATATCCGTACAAAGAAATAGAAAGAGCCACAAGTTTTTTCGATGAAAAACATAGGCTGGGAACTGGGGCATTTGGCACAGTTTATGCTGGACACCTTCACAACGATGAGTGCGTTGCTATAAAAAAGATTAAGTATAGAGACACCAATAGTGTTGACCAAGTCATAAACGAGATCAAGCTCCTTTCTTCAGTGAGTCACCCAAACTTAGTACGCCTCCTAGGTTGCTGCATAGAAGGAGGAGAACAGATACTTGTGTATGAGTATATGCCCAATGGAACACTATCTGAACATTTGCAAAGGGAGAGGGGCGGAATACTTCCATGGACAACAAGACTCACCATTGCTACAGAAACTGCTAATGCTATAGCATATCTCCATTCTGCCATTAACCCTCCGATATATCACAGAGACATAAAATCCAGCAACATACTCTTGGACTACAGTTTTCAATCAAAAGTGGCAGATTTTGGGCTTTCTAGGCTTGGAATGTCAGAAACATCACATATCTCAACCGCCCCACAAGGGACCCCGGGCTATGTTGATCCCCAATACCACCAGAACTTTCACCTTTCTGATAAAAGTGATGTCTACAGTTTTGGAGTGGTTTTGGTAGAGATAATAAGTGCAATGAAAGTGGTTGATTTTTCGCGACCTACAAGTGAAATCAATTTGGCTGCACTTGCAGTTGAAAGGATTAGGAGGGGTTGTCTCGATGATATCATTGATCCCTTCCTTGAGCCACATAGGGATGCTTGGACACTCTATTCTGTTCACAAGGTGGCTGAGCTTGCATTTAGATGCCTTGCTTTTCATAGTGACATGAGGCCTACCATGATTGAAGTGGCTGAGGAGCTTGAAGTTATCAGACGCAGTGAGTGGGAAGCTTTGGAGGAAACCATATGCACAGCTTCATCGGTTGGGTCCGTTTGTTCATCGCCTCGAATAGGAAGAGAGAATTCATTGGTTGGTGTTAGTTTTGAGAGAGTTGCAGGGCAAGGGAGTGAGACATTGATTGTTCCACCCAAGAGTGAAATGTTTTTGCAATCAGTGAAGGAAGTGAAGGACAACTCTCCTGTATCTGTGCATGATGCTTGGCTCAGTGGAACTAGCTCACCTTCAACAAATTGCTAGTTAGTAAATATACTTATTTGGGTGAAATACCCATTATTTGAATGGCAAACGTCATTCAATGGTTTTCTTTTTTCTTTTTCAATTGTAGGATATATAGCCATTTGGATGATGATTGGCATCGAGATTCTTCTTTCTTTCTCTCTGAATCGTACCAACAATGTCCAAGACAATTTAATTATGTTCACCGATCCTATGTACTCAATATACAGAATTAATCTATTCACTATTCTTTGTTCGTTAGAAAGTGACCTACGAAGAGTTATCTTGTAGAATTTGTTGCTGGAATAACCAACAATTGAGCCGGTAACTATCTTGTTTGAATATGTTAAGTCAGTGATGGAATGTTGCTTTTGATATTTGCTAACGGTGCTTCAATAGAAGTTATCCAAGTCAATGACTTAATAAGTGACGTTACACCAAACATGGTTTTCATTGGTGTTTTATATCGTGGTTCCGATTCCTACTGCGCCCCCTTTTGTAGAAAAGTTTAGTAAAGGGAAAGGCTCAGAGTAAGCAATTGACGCTGACTGAAAAGGTATTTTAATCATTACTGCGCCCATTGAAACTTGGTGCCTCCTAAACCAATCTAGTTCTTCAACAGAAAAAACTACTTAAATACACACCAATTTAGTTCTTCGACAAAAAAAAAATTACTGCAACAAATTCAACTTTTAAGTGACTAAATTGCTGTAAATTAGATAGATTGGAGACTAATATAAGATTTTGTTTCAAAAGAAATACTATCCAACAACTCTTCCTCTCTAGTCTTTGATGATATCAGTAGGCCTAACTTTGCATTCAATGGTAGTGTCGGGAATTAATGACAATTTGACATATATTTATGCTATGGGTTTATTCATTCAAATTAAGGTTAATCGTTTAGAACGTAATGGCTCCTTCACGGTTATGTTTTTAACTGTTTGCTGTAATCCCTTATTGAAAGTACCCATAATTTGGGTGGCAAATATAGGAACAAGTAACGAAATTTGCTTTGACATGAAGCGTTCAGATTGTGTAGCATTTGTGTTGTAGGAATAATAAAAATGATAGTTCCATAAAAAGGTTAACCAGTCCCATAAAAAGTATCCCCTGGTGTTGCTATTAGAAATAGTATCGGTTCATGCAATCCTATATATTGATTTTAAGTTCCCAATGATCCCAGTTGTAGCACACTACTTTTATTTCACCTTTTTTAACAAAAACTGCACGATCTTTTGCTGAAAAGAGAGTTACTTTTGCTTTCAAACAGTTCGCTGAAACCAACGTCTTCTTCCAGGTTATGGAAAAGTAACAGATATTTTGATTAATGCGAAAACATAATTTTGTGTTGCAACAAGAAACATTACAACTAGACTTGAACCAGAAGATGGTATCTTACAGAAGAGTGTCCGAGTAAAAGGAATATAGAACCTAACAAAGTTCTGGAAGACGCGCATCTTGTTCAATTCATCAAGCATATTTCGTTTAGGTTTCTTAGTTGTGAGTTGAGTCTGATTTGACACAAGTTGCATGACCAGAGAGTGTGAGAGTGGGAAGCAGAATATAAATTGCTCATGTTCACACATGGTATTATCCACATTCTACATAACAACAAAGCTCGCCCATTTCCTGTTCTCAGATATATGTCAGTGGAATCAAGATAGTAAATTATTGTACACGAAAAGGTCACAAGAAGCACAATAATTAGAGAAATTTTGCAGAAGGCATCGATTGAAGTCATCACTTGTGCAAGCTCACTTTGTCATCAGTTGAAAATGCTGCTCAACTTTGTGCACAGTAGGAGCTAATTCCTCACGTAATTCAAACTAATCTGCATCAAACTCCACCACAGTGGGCTTCCCGTTGTGCTGAGCCTAGAACATACAACACCACAGAAACAATCCCATAAGTCTAAGGACTCCTGATATTCTCACACCCCTTTTTAATTTCATGCACTCACTTTTTATGTTCTATCTATTTTGATAGAAATTACATATCTTGACTAAAATTATTGAATGCCGTTAGGGAACAAACCTCTTCGGACGGGAATGCATGGGCACAATGATCCTTCGAAGGAACACCAAAGAAGTGAAGCCTTGTAGATAAAAGAAGTCCCATAGCTCCTAGAAAGGAAGCGATGGCGATTTTCTTCTTCAAGTCTTTGCTTGGGAATTTGCGAGGAAAACCTTTTGGGGTACTCGTTCCTTTGCTGTTGTCAAAATCTGCTACAGATTTTTCCTGACATCACACATTTCATTGGAACATCTCATCTCATGTACTTCCTATCTTTAAAATTTTATTTTAGCTTCAAGATCTTATGGGTTTTGCTTTAACCGTGAGACAATAAAAGATTTACATTTTTTTTTATAAATTTGAATATCTACTTCGGTTTCTTTGCAATTTTAAAATTACTTTAATTATATAATAATGAAATAAAATAAAAAATACCGTTGTTGAGGATTTGTCTAGGTTTTGATTTAAGATCTTGACTTGACGGTTCTTGTGACGGTGGAACGAATTGTTGGAAGGATTGGAAGAGGTTGATGATGTTTTAAGTATGGTGGGAATGTGTGGAGAGTTCGGGAGACATACAGAGAAGCGAGACATTGAGAGAGATTAAAGGAAGAACTTAGAAAGGAAAGATCCTGTGGTTACGTATTTGTAGCAGTTGCTGTAGCATGTAGTCAATAACACGGAACTAATGGTGGTAACTTGTACGCTGAGTTTGATTGCAACTGCTGATTTCTCTCTATATTTCTGTTGGGGTATGACATAAGCTATATTAAAATAAATCTTCTTTTTCTTTCTTTATTTTTTCTATTAATGATGCATAATCTTTATTTTTGTTTTCCTCTTCATAATTCATTACTCAACTTGCAATTTCTTTCTTTCTTTAATTTCTTTCAACTATAGCCTGTTAGTCAGGCTCATTCCCTCCTCAAGGAGTTGAAGATAAAAGGATAAAAATAATAGTTATATCAACTTATTAACAGTAAAATCAAAGTACTTGTACAAAAAAAAAATATATTTTAAACATTCTATAGAGTAGAAACATTTTAATAGAAACTTAAAAATATAAGTATTTATAAAATATAAAAAATTTAATTAAATCTATTATTTATTAGGACCAGACATGCCATGTTTCTTAAACTTCATCAGTCGTAACCACTTTTCCTATCCGAAGAAACCGAACAAAAGTGTTTTTGAAGAATTATCAACTGCAGTCTTACTTGAAAAAAATAAATACTACTAACATGTTTTTCTTTGATGACAAAGCTATCGTCGGCTAAAACATCAAAGTTTTCTTGGATTGTACCACCAAATGGTGAGAGGAATACACACATCACTCTATAAATTCTTTTTATGAAAAGTACATTATTTTATTTTAATTGTCAGTAAATACAAGTTAATTATAATATTATTCTAGCTAAAGATGTTTCGAACTCTTCATTGAGAAACATTCAAAGTGTATCTTCTTGGATAGTAAAAATACTTGGCCAATTTGTTTGTACATATCACATTCTATTTATATTCATTTAGTTTACGGAGGAAATCTCGGTGTATTTCATAGAATTAAACCTCAAAGCATAAACCTGAGATTGTGGATAGTTTTGTCATCACATCATTATTCCCAGAAAATACATATTGTCCATGACATTTTATAATTAATGGAAATTTTTTATCCGTAAATATGGTTTATAAAAAACTATAAACAAAAAGAAATTTGTTGATAAAATAATTGTTGATAAACTTTACCGACAGATAAAAACATCTGTTGGTAAGTACGGACAATAATAAATGTTCGTTGGTAAAATGTGTGATTAAATCTTTTTTTTCCTTTTTTATTTATTTTTTTTCATCATCTTTTACTCTTCGTCATCGGTCCATCATTGTGCCACCACCACTTTAGGTCATTTTCATTCTTTTGATTCTCATCGATTTTTTATTTGTTTTCCTTTTTTCTATTCCTCGTTTAAACCACCTTCTCTAACTCTGACCACCATCGTAACCATCACCTATGTCCTCCATCTATGTGTCACCGACGATGCACCGACATCAGTATCGCAAGTCATTGGCGAGCATTTGCATCATCGACAAACCTCCACATCATTCCTAAGCCACCATCGTCACCCCGACTCTCTCCTCTTCAGCTTGCATCACTAGTGAACCTTCATGTTAACTCCAAGCCACCACCACTAACTAGTACAAAAACATCGTATAACGTCAGTATTTTTTGTCCTTTCATATCGAATTCGAGGTCAACGTCATATCAGGAGACGTTAAATTGACATCAAACATAGAACAATTCGACATTCATATTAAAACAAATTAACGTTGAATTTTGTCAATATTCGACGTTAATCAATTTTTTTTTGTTTTTTAATTAATTGTGAATTTTTTTATAACTCTACAAGATTTGAAAAGCAGACAAACAACAAATTTCAATTTTTGGTATTTTATAAAGTATGAACTATAAACATGTAATGTAGTATCAACAACA
The DNA here is from genome assembly GCF_029865625.1 of Vigna umbellata. Classification (NCBI taxonomy): domain Eukaryota; kingdom Viridiplantae; phylum Streptophyta; class Magnoliopsida; order Fabales; family Fabaceae; genus Vigna; species Vigna umbellata. The sequence goes on along the minus strand of NC_142165.1, from coordinate 88,561,425 downwards.
ACCAACAATAATAAATAACAAATAAATTCAATCAAACAACAACAATAACTAGGTTCAACTAAACAACAATAACAATAAACAAATTCAAAAAAAAAAACAACAAACAAGCTTTTGCAACGCATATGACTTCAATTTTTGTTACCTGAAACGTCAAAACCGATCAAGGTGGGGTGGGTGAAAACTCCAATCTCAAAAGTGATTCTGTCTATGCAGGGCGTTACTACCTTAATAGCAAGCTGTTGCTGCTATGAGTTTCAGGCATAACTAAGAAAATAGTAGATGTTTACAAGGTGCCAACTTAGTATTTATGTCTCTCTTCTATTCTAGGTTGAGTAAGTCGTTCCACATTCAATTGGTAGAAGCAGAAAACGGAAGTGTAACAGAAAGCATCATGTGTTACAAGGTGTTGTGCCAGAAGTGTGGAAAATATTCCTGGGCTGGGTGTGGCGACCACTTGGCCAGTGTTTACAGAAACATAGGGGAGGGAAACCATTGTATGTGTCGCTCATGGCCTGGCGTTGTCATACCCCGACAACAGCAACAGCAACTGCAACCAACACAATCAACAACTCCACCCCAAGGTATAAGCACGTTTGATTGTTGGAGATACGCGGGTCAAATTATCAAAGGCCTGTTTGGTTACCAGAAAAGCGTCTCACTTTGAACCAACCATATTCAAGTAGCTTCCTCTTTGCTGAACATTTCACGTGGATTATATTTGGATAAAACTTCAATTTACCATGTACTTTCAGTCTTTGTTCTTCATTCATGATTCGAGTCTCCCTAAAAACCGCCACTGAATGTTATAGCCTATCGTTCAAATATGAAACTTCAAATTTACCAGTATCTATAATATTCTGTCAAAGTTTTGCTGTTGTAATCAAAGTTGATCCAAACACTGACGGGTTAAAAAAAATTGTCAACTAATTATATTTAGATCAGTTTACTCCTAGGTGTGGTAGAGAACACCAGTCTTCTTTTCCTTTGGTCAGAGATTCTACGAAAGGAATAATAATAAAGAAAAGGCGAGTTTAATTATAGTGTACTATGTTTTGACAAATTAATCTCAATGTTTATTTCAGTTCATCCTGTCACTTTAATCTGCGATTTCGGTTCAGCTGTCTTATTCATAATACTTGAATGATAGACATTCAGATTAATTTACGTACATATATAGTTCAGAGCACGGAGGACTATAAATGTGCTAAAGAGGATTATAAAGAGGAATTTTACTTTTTTCTAAATGGTGTTTCTGCTGGGAACCCTCAATTTCTTGAAGCACTCGCAGTGGATGGTCTGAAATGAATATTTTGCTTATGGTGGGACGATGAGGACAGAGAGAGAGAGAGGGAAAACAAATCAGGATTTGGATACCTATGTTGCTCCTAGGTGTTGCTGACATGATAATACTATGAAAATAGTCATATGTTGTTCTTGTTATGTTATGCCAAGTGTGGATTTTGTTGTGATTCTGTGTAAAAACTATGTTATACTTCATTAGATTCGGTCTTATTTGCAAGAAAAAAGTTATATTTTTTTAAATAATAAAAGGAAATTTGAATTATTTTTTATTTTAATTACTATTTTTTTCAAATAGTTTAACTTCAATTAATATGTAACTTTAGATTACGGAATCAAAATAATATGTTGAGAGAAGAGCATTTGGAAAGAATATTAAGAAGTCAGTAAAATTTAACAATTTGTGTGAAGTCCTGTTTTTTATAATTATATATTATATCTAATAATATTTTCCTAGGATATGATGATGTAAGGTAGAGGTGGTGGGGTTAAAATAATAGACATAAAACATGCATGCTTTTCTATGGTTATGGTTCAATTAATAAAGAATAATTTCCTCTGTTCTCGAGCTGATTGTTTTATTACTTTCATATAAGGTTCTTAAGCTTGCCACGCATAGCTTGTTGAATTGAATAGTTTCTCTTATTTTACTATCTTGTATCATGTTTTTGTGCTCCTAGCCTGTTTTAACCTACTCTTTGTAAATGTGTGTATGTCCTCGAGCGAAAGAAAAAAAAGGCGGGAATTGGTGAACAGGGAAATGGAGGGACATTTGGGATTTTAAATATAAGAAGAATACACTTTGATTTAAACTCGTTTTTACTATGAAACATATATTTACATCTGGGGTTGGTAAAATTGAAACGAGTAAAAATGTGTTTGGTTTTTTACTGTTCAAATGGGTGAAACACATTGACCTGAATAAGTTTGTTTATACCTATGAATCGGATTGAAAATAGATTAAACAAATTAGCCTAATGAAAGAGGGTGAAAGAAGCTAGTGTTGTAATTATCCCTTTGTTATTTTGGTTTTGGTGGTTTGTCATTATATTGTTCTTGGAGAACACCCAAATGCATGGTCAGATTAATAGGGTACATTATTGACACAATGACACGACTTGTTTTGTGCAAATCGTCTGATGGTGAGCCACCAAACACGTGAAAAGAAGCATCAAAGACATGGCTATTACCTATAAGTAAACCACATTCTGAAATAATTGATTTATCATCCAAGTAACTTTGTTCATTCAAAGAAATTTCAAACCCATGTAGGGTAGGTGGGGCTTATTTGACCATTTCCACATCCATGTTGAGGACATTGTGCCCTCAGATCTTCTCCTTGGACGGTCGTCTCCTACACAGTTTGAACATTTGAAAAACACTTGCGTTCATTTTGAACTTGTGATGGGAATAATTAATAATTTATCTTACAATGACTGTCTACTTATTAAATGCAGCCATAAATTGTTAGTAAGGATGTATGAAAGGGCAGATATGGCAACATAAATGAAGGGAGAGGGGCATTTTCAGAAGAGCATGACAGGGGGACCAGAGGTGAAAACTTCAAAAGTTTGAAAACTAAAAAATCTTAACAATAATGATTCTGTAATGCATATCAAGCAACTTTCTTTTTATACACAGTTTGCTACTTATGACTATTTATATGTATGCCCACTTGATAAAGTATGGAAAATCTCGAACCAATTAAAGTCGATGGAGTGAGTATGTGAGCTGGACCCGGTGGTTTGCTCATCACAAATTTCAAATATCCTTTCATACATTTAACCACTAGAATTGACCTCTGCTCTTGCTTCAATACTTTTCACATATTTTTGAACGATGTTACACTCACTTATTCTTAGCCGATGACATTGACAGATAATAAGTAAAGTACTCTGGTAATCATAGTAATTAAAATTGATCTCATTTTTTTCTAGTAGTGCTTAACTTCATGTCTTTATTGAAGACTGTCATATTGAATAACTGAATAGGTCACATTAGGACACAATATCCCATCCGTTGGGTGTAATATAAAGCTATAGTTAATTTATTTATTAAACTAAACAAATGAAGTGAGTAAGTCAATGACCGGGATTTCATTTATAAAATTAAAAATATTCCATCATTTGCGCAAAACTTAAGTATTAAAAAAAATGTAAGAAAGTGGTTGGCAATCAATAAGATACTGTATGGTCTAATAGGTGATTATTGTCTTTTGAAATTGTTTTAAGGAGAAACCTCATAGAAGACACTTCCCTTTTGTTGAGGGTATTAGGCTTTATAATCTGAGGAGAGAGACGGAGAAGGTGAGAGTGAAATTGTGATCTGATGAGTCGTAGAAAAGAAAAAGAAAGAAGGTTTGGTAAAGGAGGGAAAAACGATCCAATGTGATCCCCTTTTTAGGAATTTGCTCTAGGTCCATTTGTCCGCTTCGAGTTTGTGGATTCCATTCCATTCCGTTTCACTTTTATTTTTTATTTTTTAATTATCTTTTGTTAAAGTTTTTCAGCTGTTGTTTTCTTTCATAAAACCTCAACAGAAAGCACAAACAAACAATTTATTTCATTCTCATCTTCCCTTTCTTTTTTCCAATTGGTAGTGCAAGTCAAGTCCATTTCAGCCCCTGCAACACTACCACAACTCTGGGTATTATCCCCCCACATTTTGCATCTGTCCAGTCTAATCTTTCGTAGTCGCAAAATTTTCAGCGTCTCCGTTCCCTCAAATCTTCCCATGCTCATGGATCTGACTGTCCAGTAACCTCTACATAGGAAATCCCAGAGAACACCAAAATCATATCCCCGTATATTTAATTTACAGGGAAAAATGTCATCAACGGAAAAACCCAGCTCCAAAGGGCAAGCGTGGTTAGACTGAAACTCATTGCTTCATGCACATCCACTTTCTTCAAGCTTTTTCTTCTTCTCACATTTCTACTCTGCAGGTTCTGCACAACGGGATTGCCGAGTGACATTGTGGTGGAAGTTGATGACATGACATTCCATCTCCACAAGGTAAGCCTCAACATACAGAGTATCAAATCTCTCACACACATGCCACATGGGTACATTTCCACTTCCAGTAGCGACAATAATCCGTACTCCAATCTCTGAACTTTGTCTCTGATACCTATTTCAGTTTCCTCTCATGTCCAAAAGCCGAAAGCTCCACCACCTTATAACGCAGCAAGAGGCAGCGACTCATTCCTCTGCCCCACAGCAGCAGCAGCAGCAGCAGCAAGAAACCGAAGACGAAGACGAAATCGTTGAAGAGCAGTGCCACGTGACGTTCACGGGCTTCCCCGGCGGCTCTGAGGCCTTCGAGATGGCCGCCAAATTCTGTTACGGCGTCAAGATCGACCTCTCCCCGTCCAATGTGGCCGCGCTCCGGTGTGCCGGCGAGTTTCTCGAAATGACAGAAGATTACTCCGAAGACAACCTCGTTTCCAAGACCGAGAGGTTCCTCTCGCAGCACGTGCTCAAGAGCCTCAAGGACTCCGTCAAAACCCTAAAATCTTGTGACTCCTTGATGCCTATGGCGGAAACGCTCGGAATCACGCAGAGGTGCGTTGATTCTGTGGTTTCCAGAGCTTCGTCCGCGGATCCTGCATTGTTCGGATGGCCGGTGAGTGACGCCACTACTGCTTCCAAACAGGTCCTCTGGAATGGAATTGACGGTGCAGGAAGAAGAAAGGCCGGCGCCGGTCACGGCGATTCTTGGTTTGAAGATCTGGCGCTTCTGCGTTTGCCTCTGTTCAAGAGATTGATTCTTGCGATGAAAACTGCGGACCTGAGTCCTGAGATTATTGAAACCTGCGTGATGTATTATGCTAAGAAGTACATTCCTGGTGTTTCAAGATCGAATCGGAAGCCGTTGCCGTTACCTTCGTCGTCGTCGTCGTCCGTTGCGACAGAGGCGGAGCAGAAGGAGCTTCTGGAGACGCTGGTTTCGAATCTTCCGCTTCAGAAGAGTTCGAAGGCCGCAACAGCGACGAGGTTTTTTTTCGGATTGTTACGAACGGCGAATATACTGAGCGCTTCCGAAGCCTGCAGAGACGCGTTGGAAAAGAAGATAGGACTGCAGCTCGAAGAAGCCACGCTCGACGACCTTCTCGTGCCGAGTTACTCCTACCTGAACGAAACGCTTTACGACGTCGAGTGCGTGGAGAGGATTTTGAGTTATTTTCTGGAAAGTTTAGAGGCAAGAAACGCCGCATCGAACGAAGACCCCGCAGCAGCGAGGTCGCCGGCGCTGATGCTCGTTGGAAAACTCATCGACGGGTACCTATCGGAGATAGCTTCCGACGCGAATCTCAAGCCGGAGAAGTTCTACAATTTCGCCATCTCGCTTCCCGACGAGGCAAGACTCTTCCACGACGGTCTCTACCGAGCAGTCGATGTGTATCTGAAGGTACCGAACTACCGATTCCATTGGGGTTAATTACCATTTTTCTCGTTTGATGGAGTTGTCAATAATGTTGATATTCACTTCTGCAGGCACATCCATGGGTCTCGGAAGAGGAGAGAGAGAACATTTGCGGATTGTTGGACTGTCAGAAGTTGACGCTGGAGGCGTGCACTCACGCGGCGCAAAACGAGAGGCTTCCGCTGCGCGCGGTTGTTCAGGTGCTGTTCTTCGAGCAGCTTCAGCTTCGACACGCCATCGCCGGAACGCTGATGGCTGCGGAGGCGGCTGCCGAGCCTGGGCGGCAATCGGCGGTGCTGGAACGGGAAGTAGAGGAAGGCGAAGAAGGGTTAGGGTTAGAGCATGTGCAGGAAGGGAACGGCACGTGGCGCGTCGCGGTTAGGGAGAATCAGGTGCTGCGCTTGGACATGGATAGCATGAGGACGCGGGTTCATCAACTGGAACGCGAGTGTTCCTCGATGAAGAGAGTCATCGCCAAGTTTGATAAGTCCGGCGGAAGCGACGGCCATGGCAGCGGTTGGAGGGCGTCGCTGGGGCGGAAGTTTGGTTGCAAGTTTAAAACTCAAGTTTGTGATTCGCATGAGTCAACGGCTGTCGATACCCGCAAAGGGCGCCACCACCAGCAGCCGCAGCAGCAGCATCCCCATCATGAATAGTCACCATGTTACAGTTCCTCCTCTCACGTGAGAATCATTGTTGGAGTAAATGTCATACGGGTCCCCACTTGTAACTCTTCATTTTTTTTCTATAATTTTCCATAAATTTAATTTTAATTGATCAATACATAGTTTTACTTTCTAAAATTTGAGATGAACTTTTATTACTATATAATTTAAATTACTAAAATATGTTTTAATTAATTGAAACTTAAAATAATGTTGCTTGAAATGCTTTATAAATTAATTTGAGTTGATAAGATGTTTGTTTTTGCCATCGCACTACAGTGCACCAATTATTGGATTTAAATTGTTGGAGAAGATCAACTTTTGAGGTGATGGAGATGTGGTGAGAAACACTAGACATGAAATAATAGGGTATGAATGATAGTGGGTGGCATGGTGGAGACAGCAAATAGGTAATGGAAAATTCTTCGAAGTTTGTGTGATTATTATTGTTGGTTGCAGTACTCAATCACACTGATAATTGCTTCTAATAAAAGGTGGGGTTATGCTAAAGTGCTTTTCCCAAACTGAAAGTACTAGTGATCATGATCCGCAGAAACAGCTACAAAGGCTTCTCCACTTTCTGGGTTTCACGCTGGACTCATAATTGCTTTTGCTTCCATTTCTCCTTGGTTTGGGTAGAAGGGGGGTACAAATAGTCAAACTTATTATTTCATGTCTTCCTTAATTCTATACCCATCATTATTACGCCAGGAAGTTTTTAGTCGCAAACTTTGAGCTTTCATCTTCTTTTGTTGTTGTTGTTGTTGACTTCAACATTTAATTGGAAAATAAAAACAATTGTCAAGCTGGCAAACATGAAAATGACCTCTCTATCTGTATTATTTTCAAGGTAAGTATTTTAAGGATTTTAATTAAAGCAATACAAATAACAAATTATGTATAAAAGTGTTAAATTTGTTTTTGTTACTTAAACTACTCTAACAGGATAACGGATGCTTCGATCACATTATTAGCAAGGCTCATTTTCCTGTTTAAATTTAAACACCTAATTGACACACTGTTGTTTAAAATTTTTGGGGATAATCATAATTCTCCTGTACTAAATACTGTCTAAACAATTAAAAATTATCTTACAAAATTTAATTAAAATTTATATATTCAATAACGCTTTAATGTTTTTATTCTAGCTTTTCAGTTTTCGAATTATCCGTCTCTAGTTTGACAAATCCAAGATCACTTCATAGAAAACATATTTTTTTAGTATACATTAAAATCTATATTTATTTGAAGAACGAATTCAATTTATAGTGCTACGAAATACTCAAAAAGTCAATATTCTCCCCGGCTATTGCAAGGTTACCCAAATATATTAATTCCAAAATAATATAAACAAAGTAAATTAGCGAAAAAAGTTATTGATCCGTATTTTTTTATTAACCACTTGTGACATATATCCAATATTCAAGAAAAAAAAAATCCAAATTACCATTCGATTAAAATAAGTATGTCTTCATCTTAAATAAAACATAACAATAAGAATAATTCACTTTATTAAACCATAGAGAATATTCACCATTAACTACTAAGAACAATAGATTCATTATATTTGATCTACAAAATTCTTCACACTTACACGACAATAGTATCTCATCCTATTCAACCTTAGAATAACAAAGACATTTATTTTTCATAACCTTTTAAAAGAGAACATATATAAGTTAGGAAAAAGATTATAAAACATTCAATGGTTTCAAAGTGGGAGAAAAAGAAAACATGAAGATGTTTGTTTTTGTATTGATTCAATATAAACTACGTCTAGATTTCCTTTCAGAATGGTTCCACTTACAAAAACAAAAACAATCCAAATTCGTGATAAGTAATTTTAGAAATAACACTCTTTATTTACAACAAATATAGAAAATTTGTGAAAACATATATAAGTTATTTATGTCTAGCCACAATTTAATTAAAAAATAATGACGTATTTTTTAACATTAAATGAATTTTACTTTCACAAACAAAAATTGGTGAGTTTAACTATTCACAAAATAAGGATAAAAAGTGAAGCATAAAATTTTTAGTTTATGCAAATGCAAAAGAGTAAATGAGTAAAATGATCCAAGAAAAAATTGAAGTTATTTGTTTCAGGATTAAAGTGATGAGGTGTTGATATTGGACTTGAAATTTTTATTGATTTGTGACTTATGCAGTTTTAGAGTATGCAATTGTTCTTTATCTTTGTTAAATGTTGGAAGTCCCGCATCGACTAGATATTAGTTAATTTTGTAACCCACAGGTCCCATGGATCGGAACATGGCTCTGATACCATATTAAGAAGTGAGATTTAAACCTAACTCGATCCCACAAAACCGGCTTTTAAAGTGAGGTTTGCACCCCAATTATATATATTATAATTTGGCCTAATCTCTAGTCGATGTGAGACTTCCAACATTAAAATTGATGAAATTGGTCTATAAGAATGTTAAGAATTTTTATTAAAATGCTTATTTATGTTTTAGTTAATCAGAAAGAGTTTTGGTCAATTAAAATCCTTTTAAACTTGGTGAGTTTACAAGTTAGGGTGTTTTAATCAACTAAATTATGGAATTAGTCAACTAAAACCATCAAGTAATTTAATAAATGAAGTTAGCTCTACTTTAACATATTAAAACAAACTTCTAATTGAGTAAAATCAATTAAACAAAATCTTGTTTTAACTAACTATAAAATTGTGTAATTTCATTTTGACTTTGTTATAACTTACTGAAATGAGTTTTAGTTGGTTAAACCTATTAAATTTACCAAGGTGTGGCTCTTCCTCTTTTTAAATAGGAAATAACTCAAAATTTAATCAACAAAAATACTTGACATTTGAAAAGAAAAAAATCCTTTGAGTAAGATCTTTGCATTATAAAAACACTTATTTTGAGCTATTAATCGAGAATACATCATTATTTTATTTTTGGTTTAAGTTTTTTCTAGGCAAGCTTGTTTCATAATCCTTTTCTTTTTTTCTAAGTTATGTTGTTCTTATGTAGGGTGACTAAGAGAATTTACTTGTGATAGATAAAGTTTTATTAATGATGTTGTGGATCTTACAAGCTTTAAAATATTTGATTCTATTATATATTCTTTTAAGGTTTTTTCTAAAATTTGAAAAATTATTAGATTAACTTAATTAGAGTGATTAACCAACTAAAAGTCACTCTCCTGTGAAGATGAATAAATATCATTTTTTTTTCTCTTGCCCTCATCTCATATTGCTCTTAACTTGATCAATATGCTTTTAAATTTTAAAAAATATTGAATATAACATTGGTTTAATAAGAATTGATTAATTCAAATACTTGCACTATTTGTAATTGAGACCATATTGATCTATATACCTGAGAATATATCTAGACTGCTTGATACCATCTTGATCCATAATGATCGAGATAATTTTTTTACACTTATAACAAAGACAATCTCGACTTATATACTTATCTAGATCATCTGAAACAACCATGAAGACATGATTGATATCATCTTTTTTGCTGTGACCTAGATCACATCAATCTCATTGCATTGTAATACTAATGATCAACTATGAGTTAGTAAAGAAGATTGAGAGTTAAAACGTGTTAACAAGATCATTAAGCATATTTATTAAATTTAATATAATTAGCCTTGTTTACATGTTTATTGTTACATCATTTATTACAATCTAACATACATCTGACTTGAAGAAGTGTTTTTTGTAAACACATTTCTCTGAAGTAGAAACAATACTTGAACATAGGCTTGAAGGTTAAAAGAGTGAAGACTTCTTGTGAAATCTTTATAGTGTGCTTTGGGTCTGGGTCATGTAAGAATACTATTCATTCATTTTCATAAAATTTTCAAAATTTATGAAAAATAAGTTTATTCTCCTTTCAAAATGAACGTATAATTGTAATACATTCAACTCCTTTTGTAGAGCCAAATTCTAGGTGTATCGATATCATTTTGACTTTAAAAGTAGGTGACAACTTCTGATATAACATCTTAGTACAAAGAGAGACAAATGAACAATATAGTTGTCCTTTATAACAAGAATATAAAACTTGTTTCTACTACTTGTATGAAAAACAACAGCGTCAAAGCGATAATTCCGTTTGTAAAGTTGCATTGCACAATTGTGTCGGTGGTTGCTTTTATCCATTAGTGCATGATACAGACGTTAGCCAGAAAAAGAGGATAAACATATAAGAAATATTAAAACGGGAAAATTCTTTAGAAGGTGTTTGTGTGCCTTGGACGCAGTCTTGAATACAACCATATTTGGAGACATTCAATTTAACTTTTAGGCAAACTATGTTTTTTTTAAGAAAATATAAAAAAAATGTGGTCTGGACACAATATTGTTCAAAATATCTTCTCAAGAGCTTAGCAAATAATACTTGGTAGTTTTGGAATGTTTTCCAACCAATTTGTTTAGTGTTATTATTATAAAAAATTTAAAATATTTTAAGAATTAGGCATCGTCATTGATTGAGTCTAACAAACAACACTCGACGTGAAAAAATAAAATAAAATCATATATATATATATATATATATATATATTAAAATTCATTAATCTAACAAAATGATGAGGAGATTAAATTTGTTATGTTATGATAGTTTACTTTACCTCTTTAATGTAAAATAGTGTAAAATGGGCATACAACGTTCAACATACCCAAGATAAAAAATGACCGATAACAATATTGTAAATAAAATCATGTAATTGTCGTCTCTTAGGGAGAGAAATAAATGTTAATTGCCTTTTGATGTCTGTTGGTCAAAAAACAGACATCTATTGGTGCTCAAATTCATAAAACTTTGAGTGCAAAGATATTTTAAAAGACTCAGTAAACATTTGTCCATCAGAGGAACAAACGTTAATTGCCTTTTTTATGTGTGTTGGTCAAAGAATAAACGTCTATTTGTGTTCAAATTCATAAAAATTTGAGGGCAAAGATATTTTAAGAGCGCGAGAAAGAACACTTGTTTCACTATTTTGGTGCGTATTTTCTTCATTGCGGATCGAACGTCTCTGAGGAAGCTTTCGGTGACCACCAAAAGTAATGTTTGTCCCACTTAACCTAAATGTCCATTGATTGATGACTTTATGTATGATTTCTTTTCATTTTAACATATTGGTTTCATACATAGACACCATTTGAAACACTATTGAGTTCTCTTTTTTCCTTCTCCAACGGTGGTTGTCTTCTCCTCACCTTCACAATGGCACTTGTCTACTCCCTCACCCTCATAATTAATTTCATTTTTGGTTTTTAATATATATTGGTTGTTGCATTTTTTATTGATTGTTAC